>NC_079404.1:5758411-6058411 GCF_029220125.1 Pseudoliparis swirei | reverse complement strand
AAACGATAGTTTCGTTTCGCCACGGGTTATTTAATGGTCTCAGCCACACGGTGAAAAACAGCGTCATGCCTGGTTCAGTTCACTTATCAATCCCTGCCAGCATCGTTGCAGTTTTTGGGCCTTTTCCTAACAAAACAGCAAACACCTTCATCAGGGTGGCCTTTGTTTCTCCACTTTAATACTGCTGATTCTCTTCAAATCAGAAAATCCAAAACATCCTCCCAGCTAGCTGATGGGACAAATAATTCAGTTCACTTAGGTGCAGTGGGAGGCCTGGGAACCATCCATCTGAATTTACTGCGTGCGCTGCACTTTGAAAACCGTCAAAGTTTCCCTTTATGCTCTCCCTCGACCTTCTCCTGATCCAACAAAGAGCGAAGGAGGTGTAGAATCTTCCGTTACACTTGGACTATCGGGTTAGCGACTTGAACCACAACTCATTGTATTACATTCTTAAAATTGTTACGACATTTTTAGCAGGCTTTTTGCATTAATTGATGGTAAAAAAACAACCCATTTAATTTGACTAGAAGAGAAATAACTCAACAAATGTAACATCAATACATGTTATGGTACATTAACACAATTCTGGAAGTTATTGGACAGCTTTGGAACAAATTAAATGACATTGTTAATTTGGGTCAAAAAATAATTCCTCATCTTTTCATTTGCGTTGACCAATTCTGGTTCATCATTTGCGGGTTATGCTTCTCGACGTCTATTTTAGAGAGAACAACATCATTGACTTGTAGTTCCGGTGAGTACATCGCCGGCAAAGGTTAAACAAAGGGCTGTTGGTGTAATCAGCTTCGGACTAAAAGGCCAGCAGCAGCACCATAATCGGTCGAAAGCTGATCACAGAAGATTCTGAATTAATGATGAACAGGTTTTTTTCAGGGAGCTGAAGATGTATTGGACTTGCCCTCCAGAGTGAAGCTGCTCTGGGTGGGGACTTGTGAGGAAGAGCGAGTAGTATCCTGACTTGGCAGCTTTGACTGCAGCTGTGCATTCATCCCTAAATGCTAACCGGTGAGTTGGTTCCTCTGCTCCTGGCTGCTGCCCAGGTTTTCTTCACTGGCAAATCAGTTTTTCCTTTTTTTTTACTGCGTACAAAAACCCAATTTCAGATCAGATACTCCCACTTTGAGTTCTTATTGTTGGGAGATCAAAAATAAAAAGAAAAAAAATGTGTGTTTAAGTCCTATTAAGGTTTACACAATTTGAGCAGCGGAGTTTCAAACACTGCAACAAATCTGAGTCGAAGAAAACCAAATAGATGAAACCTCAAATATACTCCTCTGCACAGACGCTTCTATTTTTTGGAAAAGTGTATGTGAGTTTCAATGCTTATTTCTCACTGGGAGTTGAGGAACACCCCATCCTTTCTGGCCGGGACGTAGCTCTATGAAACACAAATATACACAAATATATATATATATTAGTACCAGCAAGGTTGGGCACCTAATTGTGTGCAAGTGCAAACCTATTATTATTATATAATATATTTATTATTATTTATTTATTATATTTATATCTATATATATATATATTAGGGCTGTCAGCGTTAACGCGTTAATCTATGCGATTAATTTGGCCGCGATTAACGCACTAAAATATTTTAACGCAATTTTGTTTACTTCCGGTGTGTGTTGAAGTGTTTCACTCCTCTGAGTGTCAAGCCGCGGCAGTCCGCCTCCTTCCTCCCGTCTGCTCCTCGATATTCACAGAGAAACAGAGGGCGACGTGTCGGTGACGCGGGGCGGAAGGTGCAGGGGACTTTTTTTTGCTCCGCCCCGATGTGCGCGCAGACACGCCGGCATGAAGCTCTGCGGCGCGCGAGACGGAGAGCTGAGAAGTGTGAACGACACGTCGAGACAGAATGACATGCTGCTGTAGATACGATCAATAACAGACGTTTAGTTTAATAAAAGAACAAAGACGTCTTGAAGAAAATAACCGTACATTACTTCTGCTATAATCTGGCGCTATAGAGAACATTACAGGGGGGCGGGGCCTCACCCTGATAGAATGGTGGGGGAAACACTGGGATGTGTCATATGCAAAAGCCTTTAAAAGCCTTTTTTTTTTTTAAATCGAGAAAATGAGCCCAGCCTCCAGAGGGTTAACATTACATATTTGTCAGTTTACCAAGGCCACTTGTTCTGCTGTTGTTCAATGTTAAAGATGACAGGACCAATGGGGTCTCTAATACACCTTTTCTTACTAATCTGGATGTTTCACTGAAGAAACAATTTATCATCCACGATATTAAATACCTCGCTGGCACTTTATAGGTAGGAGCCTCTTTGAAAACACAGCTCTGTGTGAAGTTTTGTCTTTAAAAAAGAATACAATTAAACAAGTGTCTGAAATACACGCTGTCTGAAACTCATCATCTCACTCTTCCGGTAAGCTTTGGTTGCCAGCTCAACAGCGAGCATGACTTCTTCTTCTCTCCCTCCCGCTCCCTCTTGCTCAGTGTGTCTCATGTATAGTTATCCCCCTGCCTCCCTTAATGATAACGATACATGCAACAAGTGTAGTTTATTTGCTAGGTTGGAGGCAGGTCTAAGTGGGTTAGATGCACGGCTCCGCGCTATCGAAGCTCAGACAGCTATGCTAGTTAGCCCGCCCTCTCCCGTAGTCGGCGCGGAGCTACAGTCAGCTGTTAGCTGTGCCCCGGCGGTAACCGTGCAGCCGGATGGTTGGGTAACTGTTCGCAGGAGTCGTAAGTCTACACAGAAGCCCGCTGTGCACCAACCACTTCACGTTTGAACCAGTTTTCCTGCTCAGCGACACACCGCTGAGGAACACACCCTGGTTATCGGGGCTCTATAGTCAGGAACGTGAAAATAGCGAAGCCACGGACCAGAGTCGTGTGCCTCCCGGGGCCAGAGCGGCGGCGTGGAGTCTTGTTTGAAGCTGCTGGCTAAGGATAAGCGGAGATACAGTCAGATTGTAATACCGCGGTGGTAATGGCGCCCGAGCCGCCGCTCGGAACTCACTAAAATTAATGTGGAATCGGTGTGTGCTTATGCCAAGACGTTGTCGGACACCGTAATTTTCTCTGGCCCTCTCCCAAATTTGCAGACAGACGAATTGTATAGCCGAATGTCGTCTTTCAACCGCTGGCTGTCGGTGGTGCCCAGCGAATAATGTGGGCTACGTAGACAACTGGAAGACTTTCTGGGAAAACCTGATCTGATGAGGAGACGGCATTCATCCCACGTTGGACGGAGCGCGTCTCATTTCTGCGAATATGACCAAGTTGATCACCGGACTTAATCTATGACAACCCAGGGTTCAGATCAGGAACCGGGAGCAGAGTTGTAGTTTAACACCATTCTCTGCTCTTCCATTCGAGCAGTTACCCACCCTTGACTTTAGAGTAGAGACTGTGTCTGTCCCACGGCCACTTCAATTAAATAAATCAAAAGTAAGCAGAAGAGGAGTCGTACACAATAACCTTATACAAGTTAACACCATTATTTCAGCAGTGCAACAAAATAGGTCTATTAAATGTGGTCTCCTAAATATTCGATCTCTGTCATCTAAAGCTGTGTTACTGAATGATTTAATATCAGATAATCACATTGATTTATGTTGCCTAACTGAAACCTGGCTGAGCCATGAAGAATATGTCTGCCTGAATGAATCGACTCCTCCAAGTCATATTAATACTCACATTCCTCGAGGCACCGGTCGAGGAGGTGGAGTAGCAGCCATCTTTGAATCGAGCCTATTAATTAATCCTCAACCAAAATTACACTACACCTCATTTGAAAGCCTTGTTCTTAGTCTTTCACATCCAACCTGGAAAACACTACAGCCAATTCAATTTGTGATTCTGTACCGCCACCAGGTCCATATTCAGAGTTTATATCTGAATTCTCAGAATTTATATCAAGTTTGGTTCTTAAAACCGATAAAGTTATTATTGTTGGAGATTTTAATATCCATGTGGATGTTGATAATGATTGCCTTAGTGCTGCATTCATCTCCTTGTTGGACTCGATTGGCTTCTGTCAGAGAGTACAGAAACCCACTCACAGCTTTGGCCACACGCTTGATCTTGTTCTTACTTATGGCGTTGACATTGAGCATTTGAACGTCTTCCCACAGAATCCTCTTCTGTCAGACCACAACCTCATAACTTTTGAATTTATACTACGGGTGTACTCCGTTAGTCAAAAGTTTCTACTCTAGATATCTATCTGATAGTGCTGTAGCTAAATTTACTAAAGCGATTCCTTCTGTATTTGATTCGATACCACGTCTCAATATAACAGAGGACTCCTGGTCTAACTTTAGTCCGTCCCAGATTGATCATCTTGTTGACAGTGCCATAGGCTCTCTGAGAATGACACTGGACTCGATAGCCCCTCTGAAGAAGAAGACAGTGAGGAAGAGGAGGTTTGCTCCATGGTATAACCCTCAGACCCGCAAACTGAAGCAAGCGTCACGAAGCTTGAACGCATATGGCGTTCAACTAATCTCGAAGAATCCCGCTTAGTTTGGCGAGATAGTCTTAAAACATATAAGAAGGCCCTCCGTAATGCCAGAGCAGCCTATTACTCATCAATAATAGAAAAAATAAAAACAACCCCAGGTTTCTCTTCAGCACTGTAGCCAGGCTGACAGAGAGTCACAGCTCTGTGGAGCCGAGCATTCCTATAAACCTTAGTGGTAATGACTTTATGAACTTCTTTAATGAAAAGATTTTAACTATTAGGGACAAGATTAATAATCTCTTGCCCATAACCAGTGCCAATCTGTCCTCAAGTGGAATGGCCTTGGAAACCGCTGTATGCCCTGGTGTATATTTGGAGGGTTTTTCTCCTATCAACCGTGACCAATTATTTTCAACGGTTTCTACTTCGAACACGTCTACCTGTCTCTTGGACCCCATCCCGACGAGGCTGCTTAAAGACGTTTTGCCTTTAATTGGCGGCTCTCTATTAGATATGATCAATGTGTCTCTGCTAACAGGTACCACACTCCTTCAAGGTGGCTGTTATTAAACCTCTCCTGAAGAAGCCCACTCTGGATCCAGAGGTATTGGCTAACTACAGACCGATCTCTAACCTCCCCTTCCTCTCCAAGATCCTTGAGAAAGTGGTCGCAAATCAGTTGTGCGACTTTCTACATCATAATAGTTTATTTGAGAAATTTCAATCAGGATTTAGAAAACACCACAGCACCGGCACTGGTGAAAATTACAAATGACCTCTTAATGGCAGCAGATAAAGGACTCCTCTCTGTCCTGGTCTTGTTAGACCTTAGTGCTGCATTCGACACCATTGACCATGACATCCTGTTACAGAGACTGGAGCAGTCGATTGGCATTTCAGGCACGGCACTAATTTGGTTTAAATCCTATTTATCAGATCGATCTCAGTTTGTATTTGTAAACGATGACGCCTCGATAACCACCAACGTTAATCACGGAGTTCCACAAGGTTCTGTGCTTGGACCAATTTTATTTACCTTATACATGCTTCCTTTGGGCAATATTATCAGGAAACACTCCATAAACTTTCATTGTTATGCAGATGACACTCAACTATATTTATCGATAAAACCAGAGGAGAGCAACCAACTCTGTAAAATTCAAGCATGTCTTAAAGACATAAAAACATGGATGACCTGCAACTTCTTGATGTTAAACTCAGACAAAACCGAAGTAATTTTAATCGGCCCTGAGCACCTCAGAGATCAATTATCTGGTGATGTGGATTCTGTAGACGGCATTGCCCTGGCATCCAACACCACTGTAAAGAATCTTGGCGTTATCTTTGATCGGGACTTGTCCTTTAACTCCCACGTAAAGCAAATCTCAAGGACTGCATTCTTTCATCTACGTAATATTTCAAAAATCAGGCACATCTTGTCTCGAAAAGATGCAGAAAAATTGGTTCACGCGTTCGTTACTTGAGACTGGATTACTGCAACTCCTTATTAGCAGGCTGCTCTAATAAATCTCTTAGGTCCCTCCAGTTGATCCAGAATGCTGCAGCTCGTGTTCTCACTAAAACTAAGAAAGAGATCACATCACTCCTGCACTAGCTGCTCTGCACTGGCTCCCAGTAAAATCAAGAATCACTTTTAAAATTCTTCTCTTAACCTACAAAGCCTTGATTGGTGATGCTCCATCATATCTTAAGGAGCTTGTCGTACCATATTGCCCCACTAGAGAGCTACGCTCACTAAATGCGGGACTACTTGTAGTTCCTAGAGTCTTAAAAAGTAGAATGGGAGCCAGAGCCTTTGGTTATCAAGCTCCTCTTTTATGGAACCAGCTTCCAATTTCAGTCCGGGAGGCAGACACAGTCACCTCGTTTAAGAGTAGACTTAAGACCTTCCTCTTTGACAGAGCTTATAGTTAGGGCTGAATCAGGTTTGCCCTGGTCCAGCCCCTTGATATGCTGCTATAGGCTTATAGCTGCCGGGGACGTTTTAGGATGCACTGAGTACCTATCTCCTCTTTTTCTCTCCTTAAGGATGAATTTTCATCTCTCAATCACACGTTACTAACTCTGCTTTCTCCCGGAGTCCTTTTGACTTCACGTCTCATGGGGTCATCGGACCCTATGAGACGGCATAAATCCTATCTGCCTGATGGATCGTCTGGGTCGTGGAATTCCTGCTCATGACTACGCCACTGTCCTGTTGAGACTCCGCCACTCCTCCTCCCCACCGCCATCTGCCTGATGGATCGTGGAGGTCTCCATCGTGGAATATGCCTACTATGAACTATTCATACACTCTGTCATATTCATTGAATGTATTTTAACTCTAAATCTGTCCTTCTGTACACATTACATCTATTGCATCTGTCCATCCTAGGAGAGGGATCCTCCTCTGTTGCTCTCCTCCAGGTTTCTTCCTTTTTCCCCTGAAGGGTTATTTGGGAGTTTTTCCTGGTCCGATGTGAGGTTTTGGGGCAGGGATGTCTATGTGTACAGATTGTAAAGCACTCCGAGACAAATTTGTAATTTGTGAAATTGGCTATACAAATAAACTGAATTGAAAAAAACTGAATTGAAGGGATTACTCTTTCATTTAGAAGATTTAGTCTTTAGAAGAAAAGAAAAAACGTTTAATCGCGACTAATCGCGATTAATGAATTTCAAAATGTGCGATTAATTAGTTACTTTTTTTTAATCGATTGACAGCCCTAATATATATATATATATCGTAGTATAAAAAACGGGTTCAAAAGGAAGAATGCGAACGAAGAATATGCCAACTTTTTATGAAGATATAGTCGATTCTTTTCAAAGAAATAGAAGTGACTATTGCCAGAAATGTCCTCGATGGAAGAATAATAAATGCGACAGCCTGCTGCCAAACCTGATCTCAATTCAATTCAGTTTATTTTGCCCAGAATCACAAATTGGCTTTACAATCTGTACACATCTCAGTCTCTTGTGTCAAGGTCTCGTCAAGATCAAGGTCCACAGTAATCCAGTCCTCATCTTGAGAGCGCAGTCAGCACGGAGCTCCGCCTGTGATCAGGTTTGGCATCAAAAGAAAACTCTGCAGCTTCCCCACAGGGGCCGAACCCGAGGAGGAGGAATAGTAATGGCTGGTGACTGTGATAGCACAGAGGGATTTTCTGGGGATTATTTATTATTTTTCTGATCCTGAAGTGCTGCAGCGCCACAAGAACACATCTCTCTTTACAGGGGCAAAAAAAACTTTCAGCAAATTCTCCGGGTCCCAACATTCGGCCCCCTTATTTAAATTGTCTCTGAATCAGCTCCGCCGTGGATAGCAGTCTTAGTCCAGTGGTTTTCTGGTGCAAAGCGAACCCTTTCCGTATTGGAGATCGATAGAGTTTGTTCCCACCTGGCTCATCCGAAACATACTCGACCCAAAAGATCTGTGTGGAAAACTCCTTTTAACAAGAATACCTTTCAAACGATCCCAGACAAGCCCCCATTTGTTACCACCTGGCTCACGGCTGGTAACAAAAAGGGAGGCCACACATTGATTCTCCAAAACAAAGCCTATTTAATGTAGCAAAACAACAAGAAGCACATCACGAGGCTGGTGCAGCGGGCCCTGCTGAGTGAGAGCGTCACGTAGAGTAGAGAGAGAGACACTCCCCTTTGTGCCTCCTTTTATGCCCTCTTGTAGCTCCTCCCACCAGGAAGCCCTTTTAGGCCAGGTACCCAGCTGCAGCGGGGGAGGGTCGACACAAGTTTCACAAGTTAAGCACTGACTGGGGATCTCATGCGTGACTCAAGCGTTCGGTGTGATGGGAGTTCTCTCCAAGCAGCAGCAGGCACTTCAGCCCTGTGTGTCAAGTCTCAATTCTGTATTATTACCTTCGCATTGAAAATGCCGGAAGGTTATGTTTTGATCGCCGTGTATTTATTTATTACCTTCGCATTGAAAATGCGGAAGGTTATGTTTTGATCTCCGTGTATTTATTTATTTATTTGTATGCGTGTTATTCGCAAAACTCAAAAAGTATTGAACCAAATCGCATGAAATTTGGTGGGATGATTGTTTATTATCCGGGGACCAGTTGATTAGATGTTGGGATCGATCGGGTCAAAGGTCAAGGTCAAAGGTCATGAACAGGTCAAATCTTCTTGAATCACATGGAATTTGGTGGGATGATTGGTTATTATCCGGGGACCATTTGATTAGATTTTGGGATCAATCGGGTCAAAGGTCAAGGTCAAGGTCATGGAAAGGTCAACATGTTCTTTTTTTTACCATAGCACGATACATTTTTGTCCAATTGGCATGCAACTAATGCCAAAATGTTCATAATTCAATGCCCAATCTTGTGATATGCGAAGGTATGCGCTCTACCGAGTGCCCGTTCTAGTTTTAACAGTCATTATCCAGTGTCATTTCGGCTACTTTCTATTGGCATGTTATACAGACATTTTTTTGTGGGTTTATCTCTCACAATATGTGAATGTATGATTTATGACGATTGTGATGTTCACGGTAAGAACGGCGCCACCTGGCGAGTATAGGCGAGTGAACTGAGAATAAAGGCCCGGGAACATACAGCAAGTTGTTGTTCATCTGGTGTATGACCACCCGACGGAAACACGACAACGATAGGACTCCATTGGAAAGAGATATTGACCATCTTGAACTATTGCCCCGTCCTATCTGAGGAGAGCTCTTCGCCCTCAGCCTCTTTGGGCCTTTGTTCCGTACTGTGCATCCGTTGGCCGTGTGCAGGCCACCGGCGGACGACTTCGCTCTCTACAAAAATGATTCCGTATCATTATTAGTATGGATATCTTTACCGAAGGGCGGACGCTGCACCAAGATAACAAATAATTCATCTTGAATTCGTCATTCAAAAGAATTTCTGCAGCAGCTTTGTGCGCGACAACCCAGCGGGAATCCTGACAAATTACAGCGCCGGCGCCTCGGTGAGTAAACGCGTGCTATTTACAAGTAAACAAAATGAAAGGCTGGGGGTGAGAGAAATGCAGTGGCAGGGTAATCAACTCTGACTCCCCCCCCCCCCCTGCCAACAAATAGGTGATAGGAGAGTGGTGTGTGTACACACAAAGAGACTCTTAATGATGGAGTGTGCACAAATCCATTATGGATGTTCTCGTTTCCTGCCTCCTGCCCCGAAGAAAGAGCCGTCATTGTGTTGTTGGCGCGAGCGTTTCGGGTGGCTGGACCGGGTGTGATTTTAATCAAGCGCATTTTTATCTGTGTGTTATTAATATGCATGGCGGAGGCAATCGGAGGAAGGGAAGGACGAAATGAGCTGAGAGAGAATGAATGAATTGAATTACAGAGGCCGGGATGGGCTATGAAACTGTGATGCAATTGAGCATGTTGTGTGCTTGTGATGGATGCTTTATGGGGTTTTTTAGGGGGTGGAATTAAAGTGATGAGGGTGTGTGTGTGTGTGTGTATAAACCTGCATATTTAACATCACAGTGTTTCTTTCCAACAGTGGACTGAGCTGTGGATCTTCATGTATTGTTTATTCATCTTGTACAACAATGTCATTTTGTGCACAAACCAGAATATTCCTGTTTGAACTCCAGCGGTGTTGTAAGCCGAGATCACAAAGCAAAGATTTAGGCCAAAGCTGGTTCATTTCCAGTCAATACGTCACTATTCCCCTACTTTTGAGATTTCTATTATGTGCTGCGACAAAAATAAAGTCAACAATGTGGGAAGAACATTTATTTGCTTTCTTATAGGTTATATATTTGATTTGTCAATTCAATGACTCGCTTATAGATCATTCTATACATTTGAACTGGCCCCCAATAAATATCATAAACTTGACACAGTTGAATATAATCACTGTACATCACTTATCCCGAGCTCTCAACTGTAGAATCAGTTTGACCAAAGTATTCGACTTAAAGCTTAAAATGGCGATGACATGGATTTAGTTCAGTGATATGCATTTATGATGGGGCACGAGACGGAGAGCTGAGAAGTGTTAACGACACGTAGAGACAGTGACATGCTGCTGGTTAGATACGATCAATAACAGACGTTTAGTTTAATAAAAGAACAAAGACGTGCTCTTTAACCCTCCTGTTACCTTAGGGTCAATTTGACCCCATTCAATGTTTAATGTCGGTGTTCTTTCGGGTCAATTTGACCCCAGGCTGTTTTTCACTGTGTCAAACATATAAGAAATATCAACTTTTTTATATATTTAAAGGGCTATTTAGGTAGTCAACAAACAAACAAAAAGTACCTCACACTTAAACTTGGAAAACAATATTCATTCTAATAATTTTCTGGAGGTTTTAATTGCTGGGGTCAAATTGAACCCGAGGGTAAAATATGTCAGTAAATATAAAGGTAACAGGAGGGTTAAACATTGAATGGGGTCAAATTGACCCTAAGGTAACAGGAGGGTTAAACATTGAATGGGGTCAAATTGACCCTAAAGTAACAGGAGAGTTAAGAAAAGGGACCTTAAATTACTTCTGCTGTAATCTGGCGCGATAGAGAAAATTACAGGGTGGCGAGCGGAGATTTTTTTTTTCTCAACTCAAAATTGTCTGGGAGCCATATGCCGTCACAGGAAGAGCCATATATGACTCGTGAGCCATAGATTCCCAACCCCTGCTCTATAAAATACACCCATACTTTCAGGGCAAGGGTATCGTTTTGTCCGGGCGCAGCTTAGTTTAGCATTACGAAATGGCAGCGGGGAAACAGCTAGCCTCACGGCAGCTTCAGGAGTACATGCACAGATTTGTTAAATATATATATTTTGGTTTGACTGGTACTATATCTTGTGTAAACAAAAGCCGTAGAAACTGCTTCTGAGTACAGCGTGGATTAATAAATTGTTGTTTCAAAAAGTAATTTGTAAAATTGTAGCTTGTCCTCTTCTTGTCATCGAGCTAAGAAAGAAGATATATTCTTTAAAAAAAAGGCTTTAGGCAAAACGCAGCAGCATCATCTTAACGAAGTCAGGATTTATCAACCGTTGTATTAGACTGTTCGTTGTGAATTATATAAATTGGCTAATTGGTTGAGAGTGGGTTGCCTGATCTCAGCAGAGATGTGATCGCATCAATAATGTGAGATCCAAAGTTAGTTTTCCCCTGAAATCATTTCACCATTATAAAGAAAAAACACAGTGTATACAGTGTATATTGTGTTAGAATGTGAACGCATGACTATTTTCTTCCGAACTATGAATGGTTATGCAGTGTTCAGTTGAATGTGTGTGTGTGTGTGTGTGTGTGTGTGTGTGTCTGTGTGTCTGAGCCAGAACAGGCATTTCCTTACCCGTTCTCACCACTATGAAAATTCTAAATGATTTTCCAATCGATACGGTAGTTCTCATACAACAGACAACTCTTGTTCAGCTCCTCTGGAAGAAAATTAAATAAAGATATTTCCCAAAATGTGACACAATTACTTTTATCGATTCCCCAACTCAGGAGACCACAAACCACTATTGCGACAACCAAATCCATAATCAATGCCATGACAACAATTACTGCATACTTGATTTCATCAGTTATTTCTGGAAAATCACACTTTAAAAAAAGGAAGAGAACCTCCTCTGTGAAGTGAGCAAGCTGTAAGGACGTTGGGGAAACAGAGTACACAGTTGTGTCCTTTGTCCGGGTTGGCAGACCCGTCACAAGCACCGATAACAAAACTGGTCGATTTCATTTTGACTGACCAGGTCTGATAAATATCATTTTTTTTTTTTTTTAAAGGATAAAAAGGGCCAGTTCGGAATGGGCCGATCGCTTGGCATTGAGAGACGTTCATAAAAACAAATGTGTGTCCTTCGCATTGCACCGTCAAGTGTGAAGTCGATCGGATGAACGGTTGTCGAGAAAATGACAAATAAATATGGTAATGTGCTTGCATTTCTATTACACCTTTTCTAATCTTCAGACCACCTAAAGCGCTTTTTACTACATCTCATCGTTCACCCATTTCCACACATTGATACACTGATGGCATCGTCGACCGTGCAAGATGCCACATGCCCATCAGGAATACGTTTGACATTCACGCCCATTCCTACGCTCGTGGCAATGTGGGGTGTCTTGCCCACGGAGGATCTTCCGATTGGTAAACAACCCGTTCCACCTCTGAGCCGAAGCCGGCCCCGTAGATCTCCAGTCTTGTCAGTGAATAAGGGTTTCTCTCTCAATAAACTTCACATGGTGGATGAAGCGTTCAACTAACATACGTGTCCTATAGTTGAGTAAATAAGCAGAGAGCCGGTGCATAACGCCTTTTTACATTCAACCTAGCCCTGAAACGCCTTCCAACCTTTCCGTCACCTTCCTCTCGACCCCATCCTCCGTCCGCCGAACCCACCAAAGACAATTTCCCTTTGTCTCCTTTCTGCTTTGCTTCCCTGACATTACAGCCCCCGCCCTCCCACCCCCCACCCCCTCCAAAAGCTCACTTCGCCCAGTACACTATGTAAATATGATAATTGCTCATAGGGTTTTGAGGAAATTTAATTTCCCATTTCGCTCTGGTTCCTTTATCTCCCTCCCTTTCTATCGCCCCATGATTCTCTGCAGCCCTGGAGACTGCCGCTTGGACACTTGATAAAACATATACTTAATTTGTGCATGTGTGTCTTTGGACCAATGGCGAAAGAATATGAGAGAAAAATATCAGCCCAATGAATCTGTCAAAGAAATGAAAACATAGTGTTGAAGATTTTGAGACCTCTCATTAATATATGTGCGATCTGTTTTGTTACATTTCAGAACAGCTGGGTTTCTATTCAATTCAATTCAGTTTATTTGTATAGCCCAATTTCACAAATTACAATTTTTTCTCGGAGTGCTTTACAATCTGTACACATAGACATCCCTATCCCAAAACCTCACATCGGATCAGGAAAAACTCCCAAATAACCCTTCAGGGGGATAAAATGGAAGAAACCTTCAGGAGAGCAACAGAGGAGGATCCCTCTCCAGGATGGACAGATGCAATAGATGTAATGTGTACAGAAGGACAGATTGAGAGTTAAAATACATTCAATGAATATGACAGAGTGTATGAATAGTTCATAGTAGGCATATTCCACGATGGAGACCTCCACGATCCATCGGCCAATGTGAATCGCCATATCAGAACTAATACTACTAATAATAAATGTACTGCACTAGATCCAGGGTGGCACCATTCGAGAAAGGTGTATTTGAGTCTTCAGCGTGGGGCATCTGGCTAAGTACCTGCTCCCTAAAATATTCGTTGTGCTTTGGAGCTCTCAGGGCTGGGGGAGTTCAATTATTCAAAAAAGGTCTGACGAAAAGTGTTCCCTGGCTGACAGGCTGCTGTGACTGAATCAAAAAGCTCTGCCATGCTGCCGTCAGCTAAAACAGCCTCCATCCCCATCGCGTCAGCTGTTCAGGAATGAAGAGGAGGGGGAAGCGCTACTTACATTTCCTGATTGCTTGTTACTGAGCCATATTTGAATGGGTTCGCTCCTTTTAAAAGTGAACCCGAGACGGACAGAGTTGGAGTCAAAATAATGTACTTGATATATCAATATACACTTGTGCTTGTTTTGGCAGCTTTGGCTGTAAGTAATTGGTGAGATCTGAAACCATTAACATGAACAGTCAGACCATCAGATGGCATAGACTGTATATCAGAAGTGGACGTAGTTGTCGTAACGTCACCCAGTGGCAGCGACCTGTCAATCAGGAGGTAGCCCCGCCCTAAAGAATACCCTTTATATCAGGGGTCACTAACAGGCGGACCGCGGACCATATTCACACACGGGAGCAACAGGAGAGAGACCCGATAGTTGGAAAAAGTATGCGAGTCAGAGAAGTTATTTGACTTGGTGCTCAAAAAAGAGAAATGTGGACACCGTAAGTTTTTTAAAATGGTTTATTTAATAAGGGACAGTGCACATTGATAAAAACATTGCAGTAAATGTGCCAGAGTTAGCCAAGAGGCTATTTTTCATCTGTAGTCCCAATTATTCCCATTATTCCCACAAAAGCAGTATCTCATGTTCAATTTCAATTAAATTCATTCATTAATTTTTTAGAGCCCATAAGTTATTGCATGCCAGAGGATTGATGGATCGGGAAAGGACTTGTGACAAAATGAATGCAACATCTATTCAATTTAATTCAGTTTATTTTGCATAGCCCATAATCACAAATTACAAATTTGCCTCAGAGGGCTTTACAATCTGTACACATACGACATCCCTGTCCCAGGACCTCACATCGGATCAGGAAGAACCCCGAAGAAATATTTTTTTTTAATTCACAGGGAAAAAAGGGAAGAAACCTTCAGGAGAGCAACAGATGAGGTCTGAGTTGCGAAAGACAATCAGCGTTGAGACGCTCCGCCGTTGGTCAATCTAACTGTCGGCTGCTGCTCTAATGGCGCAGAAAGTGGAAGTTATTCAGACGTAGTCGGTGAAAGTCACCGAGCTGTGTGAGCCTACGGGTGATGTTATGAACCCAAACACGAGGGCATTAGATGTTCCCACGTTTGTGGGATGTCCACAACAAGTAGAAAGCAGAAATAGTGGTTAATTATTCCATGCTGCATGGCGGAAATGATAACTGGAGTAAAGCCACAGAGATAAGCCACGCCCCCTTACAGGCGCGACTGAACCACAAATAGTCGAGCGAGTAAACTCACGAGAGTAAAGCGTTGTTATTTCTGTTTTTGAATAAAGGGTTGGACATTTTGTAATCATCCGATTCATCGATTAATCCAAAAAATAATCGACAGATTTATCGATTATTAAAATAATCGTTAGTTGCAGCCCTACATTCAATGAACTTGACAGAAATACAGTCATATAATGAATGAGTCGTAGGCAAAGACCCCAATCCAGATGACCACGATCCAGTTCAGCGATATTAAAAGCAGCGATGTGAAGCGCCACTACGAGACAAAGCACAGAACTTTTGAACAAACGTACCAACTAATGAATTGACTGCCCAAAAATGATGTTAGCAGAGAGGAAAAATTAGCTGAAACCAGTGGTTTAATAACCACAGATAAAATCCCTTCCAGCATATTTCTCTTTTTAAATGACAAGAGTATAATATCTTGGCTCTTTTGATTGACATCACTTGAAGCGCGCATAAACTGAATTTAAAGCTGCAGGACAATTCAGTTACATTTCTACAGTTAAGCACTTTATTTATATTTTTTAAAAGCTTTGTTTTAAATCCAGCCTATATTTTACCTTTAAGAGAAGACAATGTATGTATTATTATGAAATGTATTATTTATAATCAATCCAGTTAAATTGGAAACATGTAATGATAAATATTGTTTCGATGTTATTCAATCGACCTTTCTTTATGTCATTTGTCAGTTGTTCACTACAAACAGACAAAATCACAGAGCTCAAATGTGGCTATTATGCAAATAGCCAGTTGATAATGACTTTGCCATGGGTTTATTTTAAAACCTGTCAAAGGCTATATTTACACTCTTTTCAAGATTCTCCGCATGATTTAAGAAACTCATTTCCATCTACATATTTGGCCGGATGACAAGTCTGTCTGTGTTTTTTTATGCTATGTAAATGAGGGTCAGACCTCCTCCAGTCAAGAAGGAGGTGGTAATGCACCTGAAGCGGTTTGGTAAGTGTCTTGTTGCTTTAATGAAGCCGAGAACAAACGGATGATTTCAGACTTGAGCTGCTGTAGAGGAGACGGACCGTGGATGTCGGTGAGTGGACGTTCCCACAGACTGCTTAATAGCATAAACAACAGGCGATAACATAAAAATGCATTTACACTTCATGAAAATGTGGTCTCATAGGGTCATCGGACCCTATGAGACGGCATAGATCCTATCTGCCTGATGGATCATCGAGGTCTGGATCGTGGAATTCCTGATACCGACTACGCCACTGCCCTGTTGAGACTCCGCCCACTGTTGAGACTCCGCCCACTCCTCCTCTCTACCTCCATCTGCCTGATGGATCGTGGAGGTCTCCATCGTGGAATATGCCGACTACGAACTATTCATACACTCTGTCATATTCATTGAATGTATTTAAACTCTAAATTTGTCCTTCTGTCCACATGACATCTATTGCACCTGTCCATCCTGGAGAGGGATCCTCCTCTGTTGCTCTCCTGAAGGTTTCTTCCCTTTTTCCCCCTGAAGGGTTATTTGGGAGTTTTTCCTGATCCGATGCGAGGTTTTGGGGCAGGGATGTCTATGTGTACAGATTGTAAAGCACTCTGAGACTAATTTGTAATTTGTGAAATTGGGCTATACAAATAAACTGAATTGAATTGTATTGAATGCATCGCAAACCTCCTCCTGTTTCTTCGGTCTCGGATGGTTTCACGCTTAACTTTTTTTAGATAAAATCTAACTGATGCATGAAGATACTGGGATTGAATAACTGCTCATATTTCTTGCCACAAGTGACTTCCTTTAAAGCAAGGGTTGGTAATATTGAGAAACCAGCAGGAGTAAGCTAGATTACAAAACATTATCCAAGTTAAAAACAAAGCCCAAACTATGAGAATAAGAACCAAATTCTATGGAACCAAAACTATGGATTAATTGCCACATACAAATTTGCATTCCAGTCTACCTCAGAAGAAAGTATTATCAAGCATCGGGGAGCTACATTGTTGTGCCTGTACTTCCGAATTAAAATCTTCTCCCACCGGAGAAATCCTCCCACTGTGCAGGGAAGATTATTTATTTTAATATCCCGAAAGTCATCGATGAGATCTTACTCAATGTGGCTGAGGGAATTTCCAAGCACTACAATTTCATAATTACCTTCGCATTGAAAATGCGGATGGTTATGTTTTGATCGCCGTGTATTTATTTATTTGTATGCGTGTTCTTCTCATAACTAAAAAAGTATTAAACCTAATCGCATGAAATTTGGTGGGATGATTGGTTATTATCCGGGGACCATTTGATTCGATTTTGGGGTCAAAGGTCAAGGTCATGAAAAGGTCAACATCTTCTTTTTACCATAGCGCGGTCAATTTCTATCCCAATTGGCATGCAACGAATGCCAAAATGTTCACAATTCAATGCCAAATCTTGTGATATGCGAAGGTATGCGCTCTACCGAGTGCCCGTTCTAGTCCTCGGTAGAAATTAGGCTTTACTTTCCAATGATGGTTATCAATGCTGTTTATCAAGCGAATACATCTTTTGAAGAAACGATGATTACCTTTTGGGATTTTTAAATGACCATAGTCTAATTTAAAGGTGATATAGAAAAACCTGTTGGTCAGATTGAATAAACTGCATATCGACGTGGTCTGAAGTGAACAAGCTCCCTGTGATGGCAGCTCTACGCCTTGAGGGCAAAAATGCTAAATCACTTTTGAAAACCAACAGGAAGCAGGGTCTGTTGAAGGGCCATCGGGGTATAATTGCATGGGCTGCATTAAAGTAGCAGTCTTGCATTTTCTGACACCCTATTGACTGCTAGGAGGCGACTCAGCCGGAACGTGTCGCATGCATAATAAACCGTGCCAAACTGTGTGGCAGCAGAGTACACGCTTTAACTCTTTATGCTAAACACCTTTCCATCTGAGAGAAGGGAAATGCAGGGAGGCTTGTTAAACATTTGCTACGTATCAATGTTTAGTTTTTTGGGGGGAAGGGGGGGAGGCTCATTACTCTGTGGGAGTGTATAGCCCGCTCTTGGAGAAAAACAGCCTGTGCAGCCACTTTTATGTAATCAACAATCAAGAGTCAGAAATGAAGCAGAGCTTTTCCCAGCGGCTTATTTGTGAACTGGGCAACCGCGGATCCAAATTGCCTTGCATGTTGGTCTATAAGCGACTTGTTACAGTCGCTCTGTGGTTCTCAAATTGGGGCAGGCTACGTGAGGACACTCCAGGGGGTACATGACATTTTTTTATTTTTTTATCCTGAAAAAATAGTTAATTAATCAATAAAACATACATGTCAGTTTATAGACTTACTTTTATATTAAGCAGGCTATTTAAAGTAAATATCCCAAAAACTGCGAGTCAAAGAAGAAGAAACCAGAGTCGGTGTCACGGCGCTATTAGAGTGGACCCAAAAGCACGACTCAGACAGGAGTAACAAAGAATACTGTCTTTGGTTGGAAACAGGCTGGGTCAAAACCGGGAGATCAGTGAAAGAAGCAAACAAGTCCAAAAAGGGTCAGGGCAGGCAGGTCAGGAATATACTCTAATAACGCTGGAGAACTTGGCACGAAAACACAAGACAATCTGGCAGAGGACAAGTGGAAGTGAGGGAGCTAAATAGTGAGGGACTAATGAGGGGATGGGCTGCAGGTGAGAAGGGCGTGAGGACCAGGTGAAGGGAATGAGGGACTAACGAGGTGATCAGAGGCAGGTGAGGGGAGTTGGATTCACGAGATGGTGTGACAGGATGAAAACAACTATTACAAAAAGGAAGACGTGGAGCTAAACTGTTACAGTCGGCTAAATTCTGTCAGTTTGCAGACGACTATGTTTTAATTTGTTTTACGTTCACGAGTTGCAACCCACCCTTTATGTGGAGAAAGGTGAGCTAACAGTAGCATTGAGCGACGTCGCAAACATGCAGATCATGCTGGTAAAACCCCTGAGTTTTTTAAGAGGAAACTTTCTGAATTCAGCCATCTGAAAACACGATGCGTAAAGTCACGACTGCAGCAGCGTCTGCGTGGACACAGCGACGTCAAAGACGTCGGAGAGTGTGAGAGGACTCGTAGGGCGAGAGGACTCGTAGCGCGCATTAAAACGGAAAACTCCGATTCGAAGTGGACTCACACAAAAGCATCAACTTCGTACAGTTAAAGCCACGCAATGCACCTCTGTAAACACATGGGAGCTGAAGACACACACACACTCATACTGCCGCTGCACAGAGAGGTGCGCTGGCTCTGAGGGAGAAGACTCATCTGACTGTGGCCTCCACATGACGCCACATCCACACTCACAGCTGTGTGTATGAAATAGGACAGACCCTGACCTGGGGCAGAAAGCTTTGGAGCAGCTCCTACCCTTTGCCTCCACATATTCACGTGAGGCCTCCTTCACCTTGATCACAGGAGTCGCCTCCCTGCCCTCAAGTGTCTCAATAGAATGTAAGTGCAAAAGCACTCAGTCCAATGCAACAGTTTCTATAGCGTTCTCAAGTTTGTAAATGTGTTTTCTCAAACAAAACAGTGACACGCCATTCCAAATTCATTTGAATGAGTGCCGATACTGAGCTGGTCATCTGTCTTAGGGCTGCATACTAATGAGCTTTTTTTAAATTACCGTTGATATTGCAATGTTGATGATTGTCTCAATAACTAATTGCTTTGTCTTTTAATATGGGAGAAGAAATAGGTAAAAATGCTTATGTTTCTCAGACATTGCTTGTTTGTCTGACTCAACTGTCAAAAATCCCAATATATTCAGTTTAAAAATACTCATGTTTGGAGAAGCAAAATGTTTGGGAATTCCGCTCCAAAAATTACTGAAAGTATATAAGGATGAGCAAAACAGTTGGATTCATTCTCTGTCAATCAACTAATTGTTAGAAGTTGTTTTTAAAATGTTAACACAATTTCATTAACCTTTTAAAATAATATCATTAAAATCTACACTCGTATAACATGAACGTCTCCTAATAAAATTAGCAACTGATGAGACGGTTACACATCGACGAATAATCCAATTTCATTTCAATGCAACAGTGCAATCTTCAGTTTCCAGAGAAGAATCAGGTTTAAAATTATTCTCGTCACCTACAGATTGGTGATGCTCCATCATAGCTTGTAGTACCATATTGCCCCACTAGAGAGCTGCGCTCACTAAATGTCGGGCTACTTGTGGTTCCTAGGGTCTTAAAAGGTAGGATGGGAGCCAGAGCCTTCAGTTATCAAGCTCCTCTTATGGAACCAGCTTCCACCTTCAGTCCGGGAGGCAGACACAGTCACCTCATTTAAGAGTAGACTGAAGACTTTCCTCTTTAATCAGGTTCACCTGGTCCAGCCCTTATGCTGCGTTCACACCAAACGCGTTGTGAATACTCGCGTGAGCTTACTCTCTTGACTGTTTCTGGCTTTTCGCGTCACTCACTTCATTTGCGCCTTAGAGGGGGCGGGGCTTATCTCCATGGCTTTACTCCGTTATCATTTCCGCCATCTACCATGGAAGAATGAACCACTATTTGTGCTTTAAACTTGTTGTGGACGTCCCACAAACGGCGGAATGGCGAAAGAGGCTAATTTTTCGCACCACTCAATTTGTTTCAAACACGCTACCCGCCGAGAATTTGCGTACATCGCATCCACTCACGGCAGTTTTTTTGACTTTGCATGGAATCTACTCGCGAGAAATATTCGCAACGCTATTGGTGTGAACGCCACTTTAGATATGCTGCTATAGGCTTATAGGCTGCTGGTTTTTTGGGGGGGGGAACATTGGGCTCCTCTCTCCTTTTCTCTCTCTCCTTATGGATGAATTTTCTTCTTTCCATTGCACATTACTAACTCTACTTCTTTTTCAATTCAGTTTATTTGTATAGCCCAATTTCACAAATTACAAATTTGTCTCGGAGTGCTTTACAATCTATGCCGTATCATAGGGTCCGATGACCCCATGAGACGTGAAGTCAAACGGACTCCGGGGAGAAAGCAGAGTTCTTCACCTGAGTCTTTGTGACTTCACGTCTCATAGGGTCCATTGGACCTGTGTCTGAAGCTGGTCCTGTGTCCTGACTCCTTGCTCTGGCTTCCTGCATCCAGCCCCTGGCCTGGACCTGACCTCATTCCCAATGGCCCTGCCTCCTTCTCTGTGCCTTCTGCCTCAAAGACCGACCTCATTATTCCGGCCTCTTTCGCGATGCCTCCTGCCTGGTGGCCCTGCATCCTGCACGTGGCTCTGCCGTTGCTCTTCCCTTTTTTCCCCTGAAAGGGATTTTTTTTCTGGTTCTTTAAAGAGTTTTTCCTGATCCAGTGTGAGGTATGTGTACAGCTTGTAAAGCAAATAGGCACATTTGTAATGTGTGATTTGGGGCTATACAAAATAAACTGAATTGACAGTTAAAGTCTACGATTTCAAGACAGCCATTGGATGATAAAACTAATGTTGCAGAAATTAAAATGTAATTACCAAGTCTGCTTGAGTATAGTAAACACGACAAATGTATCTCAATACAGCACATTACTCAGCCAATTGTATGTTGGAAGAGTTATTACTTGCTGTAATCATTAATGAGGAGGGAAAACAGATGGTGGGATTTGTGTAGTCATGCTATGAGGGTACTGCCTGTGGAGAGACCCATAACTCTTACCGTGCACTTATTGTATTGAGCCTAAGAAACGGATTGATAATTAAGAATAATCATTACAAGAAGTTAACGGTAAAAAACAAATTTTCAGCTGCAAAACCGTCAACTCAGTGCTATTTCTTCTTTAAATGATCAACGGGTTTCTAAAATGGAGCTGCCACCCACTATATGCCCAGTTACTGCCATCCGTCTAAAGCCTGCAGACAGTTTCTGCTGGTTATTACTGCCGTATGACAGCCTATTATCTCTCTACGACAGGCCATTATCTTCACAGAGGAGCTGGGTAATGAAATAGGGAGGAGGACAGAGAGAGGACAGTGTGCGATCAACAAATCAAACAGATGCTCTTTACGCGGAGCCGCCGGCACCGAATCTAACACTGTCAGAGTCGACTCAGCCACAGCGCACTGGTCCCACAATAATGACGATCTTTGCCCAAGTGGTGCGTTCAGGAACACTAACCAGGGAAAAGGGCGACTAGTGTCAGCATGTGATTCTAATTAAAGCTGGATTTGTTTCAGCCTGTACAAAAGAAAATGGACTTAACTGCTTCTCGATTGACTACCTTCGCATTGAAAATGCGGAAGGTTATGTTTTGATCGCTGTGTATTTATTTGTTTATTTGTATGCGTGTTCCTCGCATAACAAAAAAAGTTTTAAACCGAATCGCATGAAATTTGGTGGGATGATTGGTTATTATCCGGGAACCATTTGATTAGATTTTGGGATCGATCGGGTCAAAGGTCAAGGTCATGAAAAGGTCAAAATCTTCTTGAATCGCATGAAATTTGGTGGGATGATTGGTTATTATCCGGGGACCATTTGATTAGATTTTGGGATTAATCGGGTCAAAGGTCAAGGTCATGGAAAGGTCAAACTCTTCTTTTTACCATAGCACGGTCAATTTTTATCCAATTGGCATGCAACTAATGCCAAAATGTTCATAATTCAATGCCCAATCTTGTGATATGCGAAGGTATGCGCTCTACCGAGTGCCCATTCTAGTTTGTCTTGGATTTGTCTGTAACTTTGGCTCAGTATGGTGGACTGACCACCAACTGCAAAGCATTCTCATGTAAACCGATTATGGTGGGGTTTTAAAGACAAGACTTCACTTTGGTTTTTGGGGTATCGTGAATAGCATTTTTTCTCACACTTGATGAATTAAAAAAATTATTGAGAAAGAAAAAAAGTCAGATCAATCAATAGCGAAAATGAACCCTCATATTTACATTGTTTCTCCTGATGGACCAGACTTCTAGAAGGCGTCCAATGCACGTTTTCGGTCTTCAGCCTTCATCCAAACAAACCTAACGAAAACAAAACAAAACAAAATGCTGCAGCGCTCAAATAAAGTGCATCCAACACACGTGAAGTAGAGGCGCCTTTGGTTTACTCTGCAATTTTAGCAAATACATTTTAGACGCAATTTCTTTTTAAAGAAGGAAAAAGCCTGTTGCAATGCAAACATAACATTTTCCTCCTGCAAAGGGCCAGTAAATTGCTCAGGGACTCCGTTTTTACGATGTCATTATTTATATAAAATGATTTAATTATTGGAGCAAATCATAGCAATTTCAGACTTGCGGCCCGCTATCTTTGAATGGCAGTAATCAGAGTGAACAATCATCCACGAGACCCAGGAGATTGTTTTGTCGCTTCTGCCGGTCGTCTTTCTACATTATCTGAATGTCTAGGGCACGTGTATCAGAGGACGGCTGTGTCTCTTTAATATGAGGGACAACTGACTATTAACAGTGGAGTGAAAACAGATATCTGTATATTTGTACGTGACCCAACAGAAACACTCAGAAAAAGACTTGAATTACATGGAGGTATCAATATACGGATAGGATACTGGCATATCATCTGGCCTGTTGTCCAACTCAGATTTAAAGACTAGAGCTAGTCGATGTGTTTTCATCAGTATCTATCATAATATATATATATATATATATATACACACACATCTATATACACATATATTTATATATACAGGACTGTCTCAGAAAATTAGAATATTGTGATGAAGTTCTTTATTTTCTGTAATGCAATTAAAAAAACAAAAATGTCATGCATTCTGGATTCATTACAAATCAACTGAAATATTGCAAGCCTTTTATTCTGATTTATTGCTGATTATGGCTTACAGCTTAAGAAAACTCAAATATCCTATCTCTAAATATTAGAATATCATGAAAAAGTATACTAGTAGGGTATTAAACAAATCACTTGAATTGTCTAATTAACTCGAAACACCTGCAAGGGTTTCCTGAGCCTTGACAAACACTCAGCTGTTATAAATCTTTTTTACTTGGTCTGAGGAAATATTAAAATTTTATGAGATAGGATTTTAGAGTTTTCTTAAGCTGTAAGCCATAATCAGCAATATTAAAAGAATAAAAGGCTTGCAATATTTCAGTTGATTTGTAATGAATCCAGAATGCATGACATTTTGTTTTAATTGCATTACAGAAAATAAAGAACTTTATCACAATATTCTAATTTTCTGAGACAGTCCTGTATATATATATATAGATAGATAGATATTTATATAGAGAGAGAGCGAGAGAGAAATAAACATATATAATAAAAAAAGGCCTGTATCCCTATCAACCCTCGACAATCTCACCCTTGTATAGAAACACACACACACACACACACACACACAGACAGCCTGCTGGAGCCAAAACACCGGGGGTTGCCCCTCGGGTACCACCACTACAGCAACGCCACAGCCTCCACACATCTCTCTCTTCTCTCCGACACTCATTTAGGCCCATGTGTCCATGCAGTTTCATCGTTTTCACTTCAAGAATATATATATCGGTTCAACAGCGGTCCCCTAGGTCAAACAAGCGATTCTCAAAAACGGAGGGGGAAGGGGGGGCGGCGAGTGCCACAAGGGTTGTTTAGTATGTCTCCAGTGGGCTCCCCATGAACATGAGAAGAAGCGTTGAATTTTAATAAGTGGATTCCTTTGAAATGATTCCATATGGGGATAGCCACCAGTGACTTTTCCTGAGCAGCATAATGGTTAGAGCACGGTACAAACACCGTTAGATACGGGGGAAATAAATCCTTTTACCATTTTGAAGGTTCTCAGATCCGACAATCTGTTAAATATATATGGATAACTCCAATCTCTATTATCTTCCCACATCGCATTAATAAATACTTCTTTGGTCCGCAGGGATGGTTCTGATGTTTATCAGGGCTGTTTGGTGGTGGGCTCCAATGCCTAACTTCTAGGTGGTAAAGCACATTTAGTTAAACTTGTGGAATTGTTCAAATCACCTCTGTGTAGATTGGCTACAATATAACAATGTTGTAAACATAATGCATTAATGTTAATTTTAAAATATGATATAGTTGTATATAATGATGTATATATTATGTTCCAGGACAGTCAGTGAACAGTCTCAGTGATTCAGTAATGCGGCAATATCTCCTAGCTAAAGGTTAACGTTAGCTAACGGTGGCCACACAAAGAAATGACTCATTGGATGAACTCAATTAAATTGTTGGCAGGTTTTCCATCCAATAATTATATGCAACTCCAACTCAAATTTAGCACATCAGTGCAATAAAATGTAATTAAGTTTGTCCAACTCATTTGTTTCAAATACATCTAAAATAAAATAACTATATTCATTAAATTAAATTAATTTGTGTTTGTCCAACTCAAAATATAAACTAACTAACTAAGAAAATATGCAAACTCCACACAGAAGGAACGCCCAGACTGGGAATTGAACCCACAGACCTCTGGCTTTGAGGCGACAGTGCTAGCCACTACACCACCATACAGCCCTGAAAGTGTCTTCACCTTGTAAACAACAGATTTTCAGCTGGCGCATGCGCAAAGGGTCGTCCTCAATGAAACACATTTATTTTGAGTTGATATGCACACCATCTAACCTAAATAAATCTAATAAATGAAAGAATTCATACATTTTGTGTTCCACCCATTAAATATAAATATCTATTTTTGTAATTGATTTATTTAAATGTATCAAACAATATTTAAATGTGTCACCTCGAAGAAGGGCTTGAATCGTTTTTGTGAGTGTAACCTAAATAAATCTAATAAATGAAAGTATTCCGACATTTTGTGTTACACCCATTCAATATAAATATCTTCGTTTTGTAATTGATTTATTTAAATGCATCAAACAATATTTAAATGTGTCACCTCTAAGAAGGGCTTGAATCGTTTTTTTGAGTGCACTGTAAACTACTGCTCACACCAAAGCAAGTAACAGTTACATTGTAGCAGTTCTAGTGTGGGTTTAAATACACTGTGTTATTAGTTAAGAGTTTAACTTTTGATTTGTAAAATGTCGGTTTCTGTTATTTACTCTTTGGGAAGTTAGCTACATCGTGTAGCTTTATATCGCATATACACATACATGTTACTAATATGCTACTTTTTTTGCATTCTATTTAAGGAAGTTGGAGTAGTTTTATTAGTAATGTTGACGTATTCTAACAGCAATAAACTCCATGTGAATGTTTCCACATCACGGTTCCCAGCTAAAGAGCCTTGTTTATCCATGATGCTCTTGGTCAGCTGTGAAGTGCTGAGAACAAGATGGACAAAAACACCGGTCGAGGCATCACGTGTCTGGTTACCTCCTCAAACAGCTCCAGGCTGTAGGTGTTGTCATCGTCCGCGAAGAAAACCACCCCGGCGTCCCGCTTGCTCCGGTGCTGCCGGAGCCACATTAGAGCCACATTCCTCTGTTCGGTGGCGCGTGGCATCCCGGTGCGCTTAAACCTGCGAGGAGTGAACACGTGCAGGTGCGTGAACGGCACGCCGCACCGGGCCAAGAAGCGCGCCACCAACTCCGTGCGCGTCGTGGAGTCCTCCACCACGATCCAGTGGAACCGGGGCACCTGGCGGAAGGCGTGCGCCAGACGGATCAGCTCCGCTTTCTGCACAGGTCGGGTGTAAGTCGGAGTGATGGCGTAGATAACCGGCAGAGCGGTCTGGTTCTGGATGCCAACCGTCCCCGGTGCGCCGGTCCGGGCCGTCCGCTGCGCCTTGCCAGTCCGGGCGGCTGCTGGAGCCCGGATCGCCCTTTTACTGTCGATATCGATCATGATGATGACTATAAGGACCCAGGGCAGCAGGATGAAGAAGCGGCTAAAAAACACTGATTTCATGGCGAGGCTGAAGTTCCCGTGTTTCTTCCACTCACTCCATCACAACCGGAGAGGCACCGATCCGACGGACCGCAACTCCAACAACCCTTCACTCAATACCGCGTGATTTTATTCATCATAACCAAACAACAAAGAGAGACACATTGAGTCCATTTAAAACTATGTAAAACCCCCCCGGTAACCCTGCCACCCCCCCCCCCCCCCGTCCCCCTGTCCCGGCGGGACCTTTCCCCGGAGTCCCCCCCCCCCTCCACTTCTTCGCCTCTCTCCTCTCGGATGGGATTTGAGCGCTTCTTCGTGGTCCTACCCTTCCTCCAGCGCACTCACTCGCGAGCCCCCGTTAAATCCCATGTTCTGCCCGTGCTTCCTGCGCGTGTTTCCAGGGCAGAAAAACAAGCCGGAGCGGTCCTCCCTGCAGCGGGCGGTGCGAACCGACCGATGTGCGCCACCGAGGAGCATCACTATGCGAGAACGGAGGGCTGCTCCTAAGCCCGAGGATAATAAGGCAGGAGGGGAGGAGCAGGTGCACGGCAGGGGAGGGGAGACGGGATGGAAGAGAGAGAACCTGGGGTAGAGAAAGAGAGAGAGAGAGAGACAGAGAGAGAGAGAGGGAGGATAGTTGTGTGTGTGTGTGTGTGTGTGTGTGTGTGTGTGTGTGGCATAAACTGATCAGTTTATGCCACACACACGCACACTATCAGATAGAGGCATAGACCCAAAGAGAGAGAGAGAGAGAGAGAGATAGAGAGAGGCATATCTCATATCCCATGCTGTGTTTGTCCAGCATGCATTATTCAACTAAACATAAAGTAGGACTTAATATGAGGACTTGGGGGACATGAATGCCTCAGGGGTCTTTGCGAAGGTTCCAGGGATCGCAATGCTGATAACAAGATAAAGATTTAATTTCAGAACTCGACCAATTGCAAACAAGGTCTTCACACAAGGCCATCCGTGTTTTACCTCAAGGGCCACAGTGCAGTTTATTCCAAACTTGGGACAATAAGTCAAAATTCGCCCCAAAAATGGGTCTAGGAAAAAAATGGATGGATGAGAAATGAGTCATAATATATGAGGGCCACAGGGCACTTTACTTCTAAATTAAACTGGCAAGTTGAAAGTATTCTTTTGCACAAAAAATGTCAAACATATTGATTGCATTTTTTTTTAAATTGTGATGATTTATTACTTTATTACTTGTATTACATCTAGGACTGGTGTCCAACATACAACATTTTAATAATAAAAAACAAGCCATGTGAGGATGTTCCCTCAGGCTTCAGGAGGATGTGATGGCCATGTCTTTCCAGACCAAGTGGTTAATCAAATGAAGCACGAATTCATTATTAATGGAAACCTTTTTCAAAAGGCTGCTCTAAAGAGATGCATCTGAAGTGGAGCTGCAATTAACAACCAATAAAACTACCAGAACACCCAGGGCTGTCATATTCCAATTAGAAATTGAGCTGAAAAACAAGTCATTCATTCGATTTAGTTAATTTAAGGAAAAGTATGAAAACCTTTTTATTTGCGTCCGATTTTCTGCTGAGCACTTTAAAAAAAAGTATGTCTTCGGGTCTTTTGAGGTGTACTCGAAGGATCCACCGTGAGTTCTGGGAACGAACAATGGACATTTTTCACTATTTTCTGACTGACCAAATAACTGGTCTGAATGACTGCTGCTTCCAGCGCCATTAGAGCAGCAGCAGCCAGCTAGATTCACCAACGACGCAGCATCTCAACGCTGATTGGTTGTCGCAACTCGGCGGCGGACAAATTGTTCCAGTAGGGGCGAGATCCCCCTAGCGACGCTGGCACTCAGTGGCACCTCAGTGGCAAGTCTGTGGCAAGTGCCGCTCGGTGCCAGTACTCAGCGACAACTCACTGGCAACTCACTGGCACCTCACTGGCAACTCACTGGCACCTCACTGGCACCTCACTGGCAACTCACTGGCACCTCACTGGCACCTCACTGGCAAGTCTGTGGCAAGTGCCACAGACTTGCATAGATAATGTATTTTTTTAGACTTACTTAAAATATGCAATACGATATTGCTGTACAATACTGCTGTACTATATTGAATATTGTTTTGCTACTACTACGTTTCACTTCGTAATATATAACACTTATATACCATGATATGTATAATGTACCCGCCTTTCTTTAATAATAATAAATATATAATTAATTTTTTTACCATGTCATACTGTTATACCGCCATGAAATTCTTCTTTGAGAAGATGCCACTGTTAGTCTAAAGTTTAAGCACTGGCACTCAGTGACACTTGCGGGCACTTGCCATCAGTTGCCAGCAGTTGCCAGCAGATGCCACTACTAGTCAAAAGTGCCACTACTAGTTAAAAGTGCCACTACTAGTTAAAAGTGCCACTACTAGTCAAAAGTGCCAGCAGGCGGAGGGTCGGCCGCGGTGACGAGTCTGCGACGATTTAGTGACAAGCTTCACTGAAGTGCCCGGACAGCGGAAGAAATCACTTTCATGATCACAAAATGGAGGAGCTGCGGTTTAGCTAGATAGATAGATAGCTAAAATAGCTAGATACACAGATGGATGTGTGTGTATATATAAAAAAGACACTAATTAATATATATATATATATATATTAATATATATATATATATATATTAATTAGTGTCTTTTTGTAGACACTTACTGACAATATGCAATAAGATAGTGCTGTACATTACTGCTGTACTATATTTAATATTGTTTTGCTACTACTACGTTTCACTTCGTAATCTATTACACTTATATACCATGATATTGTAACGTCTCGGACGTTATGGCACTGATGACACGGAGACGGGACGACGTTATTAATCCTCCCTTTATTGGGCATCCACCAACACATACAGCGTGTTCCTCTCAGCTTAGCAGGTCGAAAGTCAACAACAACGGTTCCGTCAACCACCCTTAACTCCCGTTTTACGACAGGTTAACCCGCCTCCCTCTACTCCGCCAATCACAGGCACGCCCCCTCGACCAGCATGCACGGTGCCACACTTTGATTGACAGCCACTTCACAGGGTCGCTACAATATATTACGAAGTGAAACGTAGTAGAAGCAAAACAATATTAAATATAGTACAGCAGTAATGTACAGCACTATCGCATATTGTAAGTAAGTGTCTACAAAAAGACACTATATATATATATCCATCTGTGTATCTAGCTATTTTAGCTATCTATCTATCTATCTATCTATCTATCTATCTATCTAGCTAAACCGCAGCTCCTCCATTCTGTGATCATGAAAGTGATTTCTTCCGCTGTCCGGGCACTTCAGTGAAGCTTGTCACTAAATCGTCGCAGACTCGTCACTGCGGCCGACCCTCCGTCTGCTGGCACTTTTTGACTAGTAGTGGCACTTTTTAACTAGTAGTGGCACTTTTTGACTAGTAGTGGCATCTGCTGGCAACTGATGGCAAGTGCCGGCAAGTGTCACTGAGTGCCAGTGCTTAAACTTTAGACTAACAGTGGCATCTCCTCAAAGGAGAATTTCATGGAGGTATAACAGTATGACATGGTAAAAAAAATAATTATATATTTTTTATTATTAAAGAAAGGCGGGTACATTATACATATCATGGTATATAAGTGTTATATATTACGAAGTGAAACGTAGTAGTAGCAAAACAATATTCAATATAGTACAGCAGTATTGTACAGCAATATCGTATTGCATATTTTAAGTAAGTCTAAAAAAATACATTATCTATGCAAGTCTGTGGCACTTGCCACAGACTTGCCACTGAGGTGCCAGTGAGGTGCCAGTGAGTTGCCAGTGAGGTGCCAGTGAGGTGCCAGTGAGTTGCCAGTGAGGTGCCAGTGAGGTGCCAGTGAGTTGTCGGTGCCAGTGATTGCACTCGCCCTCTCTCAATTGTTCACCAAAGTTGAAATATTTCAACATGATGCGAAAGAAGCAATTTTTTTTCGCGCTGCACAATTCCCGTCAATCGCAACCATTTGCATCTGTACATTGACTTTGCATGGGATCTACACGAGCGGAAAATTTGCAACGCTTTTGGTGTGATGGCACCATAAGGGTTGTAAGGACTCAAGAGAACCATCACAAAAATGCATAATGTCGTGGTCAGACTCCACAATATAACCAGCGTATTGGGGACGAAAATCAGGGTTTCAAATGAAACAACAAATAGCTGACTCCATTCTTCCTCCCTCCCATTGTGTCATTACGACCCAATCTGACTATATACAAGGCCATATTTACCAGCAGACGACTTCATCTGACCAGATCTGGATCAAACTGGGGTCAGCGGTCTATTGCGGATCCATCTAGGGGTCCTCAAAACAGATAAGAGCTTTCCTGCCGACTGTCGTTCTCTCGGCTTCAACCGTGAAGCTAATCATCGATGGTTAATTAGCACGCTACTTGGATCAAGAGATCTGTTGTGTGTGTGTGTGTGTGGGGGGGGGAGCGAAATCACTGAGCCGCGCTAATAGAGTTGCTTCACACCAAACTAATTGCAGGCAAACAAGCTCGTAATTTCACAGGATGAAAGCACCTTTGATTGTTTGGATTAGGTAACGGGCCCGGGGAAGCTGACGTGTTTACGGAGACCGGTGGTAATTTGAAGCGCCGTGTTCGTCACCTCGAGACCCGTCGGGTATTCTGTTGTTCTCAAACAAAATGACGTTCGAAGGTATAATCAATCTTGCGCTCAATGATTTGGGTGAAATACCAAGTAATGGGCTTACTCAATGATAAATCACTTTTAAGGGACTGATGGGATGAGAGCGAATGGTTTACCAGGCTCTATTCCAATATGAGATTGCCGTTCTTTATCAACCTCGATTGCGTGTTCCTCCATCTGTTCACGTGCTAGTTGGAAATGAGGATGACTCATCAAGCAAAATGACATTTTTAATGAGTTCATTTTGATTGAAATTGCTACTGGTAGTAGCGAACACGGGGGAGGGACATTGTTTTGATTTCATGTCAGACATGAAAAACGAGATGATTCATCGAACGGAGCTTGCTCCAAGAAATGGTAAATCTTGTTTTTAATTAAATAATTCTATAATGCATAATCAACTGTTTTGCAACTCGACTCGTTTCTTTTGGAAGTGCGTTGAGAGTAAGAGGTCTCTGCCAACGCATTGTCGTTCCTCCGTGTTGAATTACGTGGCAAGGCAAAGGAGGCTGTATAAAACGTCCACACAATGAAGGCATTGGGGCAGATGGGTGTGTCAGAAAAGAACGGACTTCCAATAAGGTGACCTGTGTTTGTGTCCTGTATGAAACCAAAGGTTAACGTTGATGTATTTTAAGTTGCGTCACGTAATTTAACAAACAAACTTATGTCCTGAATATAACAGCTTCATTTGGCTGCCTAAACATAATCAATTGTTTCCTGTGAACACAAACATTTATTTGGAAAAGAGAGTGTAAGCACTTATCGAGCGTCATAGTTTGTGCCACGGACCAACCTGCAGTATTTGCTGAGTTGGGAGTGTTTGATGTAAGGGAGGGGGGGGGGGAGGGGAGGGGGGGGGTCTCAGTGGGTAGAGCGAGTCGTCGCAAGTTGGCAGTTTGATTCTTCGTACCTACCGTTCAAGTGTCCTTGAGCAACACACTGCACATGCTGTCAGTTATCAAGCTCCTCTTTTATGGAACCAGCTTCTACTTTCAGTCCGGGAGGCAGACACAGTCACCTCGTTTAAGAGTCGACTGAATACTTTCCTCTTTAATAGAGCTTAGCGTTCAGGGTGACTCAGCTTCACCTGGTCCAGCCCCTTGAGATGCTGCTATATGCTTAAAGGCTGCTAGTCTCCTCTCTCCTCTTCTCTCGCTCCATATGGATGAATTTACATCTCTCCATTGCACATTACTAACTCTACTTCTGTGTCTATACCTGGGCCTGGCTCTTGGGCCCTGACTCCTTGCCCCTGCTTCCTGCCCCCTTGGCCCTGCTTCATGGTCCTACCCCTCCTCTTCTTCTGTTCCATGGATCGTGGTTATCTGGATCGTGGTCCATGCCCACTAGTAATTATTCATACACATATTCATTGAATGTGTTGTAACTCTGTAACGCTGTTCATCTGTTCACATGACATCTATTGCTTCAGTCCATAGGGGAGAGGGATCCTCCGCTGTTGCTCTCCTGAAGGCTTCTCCTATTTTCCCTGTGAAAGTTTTCTTTTTTGGGAGTTTCTCCTGATCCCATGTGAGGTCCTGGGACAGGGATGTCTATGTGTACAGATTGTAAAGCCCTCTGAGGAATTTTTTAGTTTTTTTTAATTCTGGGCTAAACAAAATAAACTGAATTGAATTGAATAGATGTTGCATTAATTATGCCACGAGTCCTTTCCTGATCCATGGCATGCTGTCAATCACTTGTCAAACTACTTCATCAGTCACCTGTCACCTCTTTGTAAATGCTGTTTCATCCATAGGATGTGTGTGTGTGTGTGTGTGTGTGTGTGTGTGTGTGCGTCAGTGCGTGTGTATGTCACTGCCCCCACCCTAGCCAGCCCAAGAGACAGCCCGTGACGCAACACTAAATACATTTGGGTCAGGGTGTAACATTTTAGGTAATCTATAAATAGAAAAGGAATACAAATGTATGTATCAAAGTATTCATGTAATAATAATCATGTTCAATCACCTGAAACAAAGAATTGTTTGTTTTCTTTTCACATGTTCTTGTAGTTCCCCGAAACAATTGCAAAACTGCAAAACCGTGGTATACCACTGGATGTCCATTGTTTATGAAGTAGTGTTATTCTGTGAAGGATGGCCTCTGAGCGGAGGGACGTGTTCTTTAACCCTCCTGTTGCCTTAGGGTCATTTTGACCAGATTAAATATTTAACCCTCCCGCCGCCTTAGGGTCATTTTGACCCGATTCAATGTTTCACCCTCCTGTTACCTTTATATTTGCTAACATATTTTACCCTTTGGGTTCAATTTGACACCAGCAATTAAAACCTCCAGAAAATTATTAGAATTAATATTGTTTTCCAAGTTTAAGTGTGAGGCACTTTATGTTTGTTTGTTGACTACCGAAAGAACACCGACATTAAACATTGAATGGGGTCAAATTAACCCTAAGGCGGCAGGAGAGTGTAATATTGATTCGGGTCAAATTGACCCTAAGGCAACACAAGGGTTAAGAAAAGGACCTTAAATTACTTCTGCTATAATCTGGCGCGATAGAAAAAATTACAGGGTGGCTGGAGGAGATTTTTATTTATTTTTTTAACTCAACATTTTCTGGGAGCCATATGCCGTCACCGGAAAAGCCATATATGGCTCGCGAGCCATAGGTTCCTGACCCCTGTCCTACACCCTGTCCCTTAAGTGTACCTGCAACTCTAGCTTTAAAATACTCCACCATGTTCACAAGCTAGTTTGCAACTAGGATTGTGTATCTGATGTTTTATGCTGGAGATACCGGCTCTGGGTATGAATGCAAATAATGAGAACAAAATTAATTGTATCGAGAGGCTCCATTGAGTATAAGTCTGGGGGATCAGGTCTCTGGGTTTGTCACGCTGAGCAACACCTTTTACTTTTCATCCTCTAACACGGATTCAGTGTCAATATAACAATATTGAGTAGTTTTAACTGAAATATTGAGTTATTTCGACAGTTTGCAAACTCATACCTTTCTTTGAGCTCTGAAAAAGCTGCCATTTCTTTTTCTATTTCTGCCTTCACAGCAGCTCTGACAAAATGTTTGTACAGCTAACACTCCAATCTGCTCGGCATTACCTGGGCACTTTGTCAAACTGTGAGAGCGGTGGATGTAGTTTTAAGAAACAATCCCCTCCACACACACACACACATGTTTTAATGTAATCCAGTCCATTTCTCTGTCACCACCTCGATGCATACACTCGTCCTGCTGTGATTATCTGCATCACCAGTGAGGTCAACCTGCTGGGCGAATGGGTTTTCCAGCTCGAGTCAGCTGCCGGTCATCGGTGTGAAGTTGGATTCGGAGATGCTGTCGATTTGACACGTATGTGACATCTTGTCAAACGGGCCATGCACTGTGGTGACACACGTGCCGGCCAGCGAGGGGAAGTGTACTGCTCGCCCAGACCTTCACAAAACACAGGAGCAGATAGAAGGGTGCGTCGTCATCGTGACATCGCGATGAGTTTGTGGACTGCCGTTTAGAAGTCTTGAGTTTGATGATTTTGACGACACCGTCTTCCAATATGGCCGTCGCTATCTTCAATTTGACATTTTTTTTCCCAATATTTACCAGATTTGGAATGCGGAGGAGTGACTTAGTGACACTGGATGAGGCTCTGGTACCGACAGCGACCTGTCAATCACAAGGTAGCACGTCTATTTTACTATAAATTGGACCATGCAGTATTTATGAATGATAAACTAATGATCACAATGTTTCCTGAGATAATAAATCAAGAGAGAAGTAGAGTCATTTTCTTAGGGCAACTCTAATTCAGTCCTAACTATAAGCACTATTAAAGAGGAAAATCGTAATTCTTCTAAATTCCCAGTGGCAGTCAGTGGGGTGGGCGTCTCTTCCGACTTTTACGAAACTTTTTTCTGTTTAAATGATAAAAACTGCGTAAGATAGCTGTTTTGCCTGTTTTAGACATGTGCACTGCCATTAAAGATAATCTGCACATGGATATACATGTGTGACTTTTCTAATCTTTTTTGCCCTTCTTTTCATTAAACGCTTCCTTGTTTAGTGGTAGTCTAAGTCAAGCTTTGAGTATACAAAATACATGCAGCTATAGACACATTCACATCACAGTACCAACACTAGGATGACAGAAGAGATGGAGACAGACTGAGTCAATGCCAAGAGCTGGGATTGAGAATAGCAACAAAAAAAACTATGACAGAGAAGAGATGCTGTCAAGGTTCATGTGTGTGTGTGTGTGTGTGCGCGCAGAGCTATTTTATAACCCCAAGGGCACCTCACTGTCATTCCTTCAAATACAGCGGAGCTAGTAGATGGAAAATGTAAAAGGAGCAATAGAAAGCATCGCCGGCGGGGAGAAAAAGGGTGAATGAATAAAAGTAGGTAAGACAGGAGGAGAGAGAAAGAGAAAGAGAAAGCCCAAATGAATGAAGAGAGAAAAGGCGGGTCAAGATTGATGTTTACTGGTGGAGAGACATCCTGCAGTGTTTGGAGTCAGACCAGCCAAAGGAATGCCACAACCTGAGCACACCGGCAACCGATGTGCACATAAATCACGGCCGGAAATGCAATTATATGATAATGCACAGTACAATTCAATTCAGGGGCGGGGGGGGGGGGGGGGCGGGCAATTCCAATCCGCTTTTTAAAAAATGGCAACCCGATCACAACGCATTTGTCAACACCGTAGCATTAGCATAGAAATAAGTTTCTGTCCGGTACTTTGACTGGTGACTTGATGCATTCGGCACCGGGATGAAAAGACACTCGAGAGTCGCCACTTGACATTTGATGGCATCGGTAGTAAAAAAAAAAAAAAAAAAAAATTTCCTGACATTCTCTCAATTAAAAAACAATATATTTTAAATGGATTTAACTAAATGCTCAGCTCTCACTGCTGACAGAACTCAAACACATCAAATGTCTTGTGTTTATGGGTGCTAATAACAGATGCCGATATTTGTTCTGTTTTTACCTTTCACCGCCAGACATCGCTGAATACCTCAAACCAGTGTGTGAACAATAATTTTACTAAATGTTCATTGCTGATTCAAGATTCAAGATTCAAGATGTTTTATTTGTCACATACACACACAGGGTGTGCAGTGAAATGAAAGTGGCAATGCTCAGCAGGAATGTGCAAGGGCAACAAGTACACACTATTTACAATAAAAAACAACACAATATTTACAGTAAGTGTGTGTGTGTGTGTGTGTGTGTGTGTGTGTGTGTGTGTGTGTGTGTGCCTAAGAGGGGCAGTTGTGTGGGTCTATGTGGGGGTCCTGGTGAGGTCGGAGTTCACAGTCCTGATGGCCTGAGGAAAGAAACTCCGTCTCAGTCTCTCTGTTCTTGCAGCGTGACTACGGAGGCGCCTGCCTGACCGCAGCAGCTGAAACAGTCTGTTGATGAGTCTCAGCCACATAACTTCCTCAGAGCGAACTGGAGGCAGCAGGCTCAAATGCTTATAACATGAATACAATCTTAATCTCTACCTCTCTGCTTTGGTGGCATGCCACAATTTATATTAGTTTTTGAGAAAATCGAATCATCTGCTTTACAATGACCGAGCCAATGATAGAAACCTCTGCATGTCATGATAAAAAAATTACATCTGTGATGCTCATGAAGTGAAGTTCAGCTTTTGTTGACACTGTCAGAAAAGCGACGCCTTTAATTATGGTGCTGTTCTATGGCACTGTATTTTATTGAATTGCAGTCCAATAACTAAAACCATAATGAGGACCACGGAGTTTAATCAGTTCCTTGACACAATGTCAAGAACACAGAAGTATCCCGGCGGGAGAAAATAAATCAGGATATTAGGATTTATTAAGCTTACAGTGGAGCTAAGAGTTTTTTATTTCTTTATAAACTGTTGGGCGAAGTTAGTAAAGGTTGAAGCTAAGATTTAAATGAGCCTCTCTGCAAAAAGTCAAATTTGCAAAGATCATAGCACAGAATTCTGTACACATGAAATCTATTGCATCTTCTTCTGAAGGTTTCTTCCCGTCTTTCCCTGTGAAAGGGTTGTTTTGGAATTTTTCCTGATCCGATGTGAGGTCCTGGGACAGGGATGTCGTTTGTAAATCTCTCTGAGGAAAATGTTCAGTGTGTGATAATGGGCAATGCAAGATAAACTGAATCGAATTGAATAGATAATAGCTCGTGACAGTGACAGTAAAATTCTTAGCGTCTTCGAATTGGCGCTTTTGTTTTTCGCTCAGGAAGAAAACAATGCCAACGGAAAGTCAATCGGCATCCTCTTTTTTGTGAGGCGAGACTGACCAATGAAATGCAAGCATGTGACTAAGCAACAGTGACGTCGTATTTAATAATCCAAAAAGTCCGGTCACAGTGGAGATGTATGGATACAACAAACACAGGACTTTCAACCACGAGGCCGTGTGTCTGCCACCGCGTTGTTGTTTTATGGTTGTGGCTTTATTAATTAATAATGTAGCATTGTTGCCTAAACCTAATTACCTTCGCATTGAAAATGCGGATGTTTTGATCACCGTGTATTTATTTATTTATTTGTATGCGTGTTCCTCGCATAACAAAAAAAGTTTTAAACCGAATCGCATGAAATTTGGTGGGATGATTGGTTATTATCCGGGGACCATTTGATTAGATTTTAGGATCAATCGGGTCAAAGGTCAAGGTCATGGAAAGGTCAAAATCTTATTTTTACCATGGCACGGTCAATTTCTATCCAATTGGCATGCAACTAATGCCAAAATGTTCATAATTCAATGCCCGATCTTGTGAGATGCGAAGGTATGCGCTCTACAGAGTGCCCATTCTAGTTTGTTTTAGTTTTTCACAAAATGTCGTTGCGGAAAATGTGTGTCTGTTTCACAAACTGCCGTGAGACAGTGTTGTCCAGGATGGGATGTAGACTTCCCCAATGTGGCTTCTCTCTTGTACGTTTCTTTCTTGAAGTTTTGAGGAAGGCCTCTGCACCTCCTCCATCAGGCCCGAACACGGAAAAGGTCTTTTTTTCTTTTCCTCCGTGTTCCATTGTTCTGCCGACTGTGTTCTCGACGCCAAGGCGACATTTATATTTCAGACGCACATTTAAAAAAAGGGCACATTTCAATCAAGATGGAAAACGTTGCCGTGTTTGCACTGATGTGTTAATAGCGTATCATCTTTTGTGAAGGGCACCTTGAGACGGGTCAGATAGCAGCTAGATGAGGGACACACACAGCACAATGCACACTACTTTTCATGGGAGCACATATTCACATTCATGTGGCAGTCATTTGGTTTAAGTCGCTAGCAGGTATGTAAATGACACACTATTTATTGTGATCTCTTTTTATTGCCAAATCCAATTCTCCTTTATGTATCACAAAAGGGTTCTGCAGCCTCTGATGTGTGCAGCTGTAATCTGTGTGGGGCTCAATAGTGTGAGAGAGAAAAGACACGACTATATAAAATACACTGAATTGAATGACCGGATATGTACCATTCATATATATATATATATAAATAGATTATATATATATATAAATAATATATATAGATAGAAATATATATAAATACATATATAAATATATAAATAATATGTATATATATATGTTTATATAAATATACACGTGTGAGTGTGTCTGGAACTAATGCTGCATCTCATCTCTTCAGTGTCAGCAGGCTTCAGTTGCTGTGTGTCTCTTTGTCGGCAATTGTCTTCAGTGTGGTAATTTGCGTTTCTTTGGGGTTTTTTATGATTCTTTGTGGTAATTTAGCATTTCTTTTTGGCTGCTTGGGGTTTCTTTGGATTTGTTTTATGTTTCTTTGATGTAGTTTGTGTAATGGTTACAGGTACTGGAACCCAAGAGCACGACACGTAAACAGGTATGCAGGAGGAGGATCTTTACTTGGTGATTCAGGCAGGGCCAAAACCGGGTGGTCCGTCAAATAAGGCAACAAATCCAAAAAGGGGCAGGCAAAAATCTTAAGTCGGGTCGACAGGCAAACAGGGTCGTAACCGGCAGATCAGAATTAGTATTTCGGGAATTCGCTGGAGAGTTTGGCAATGCCTCACGAGACAATCTGACAGATGACAAGTGGAAGTGAGGGAGCTAAATAGTGAGGGACTAATGAGGGGATGGGCTGCAGGTGAGAAGGGCGTGAGGACCAGGTGAAGGGAATGAGGGACTAACGAGGTGATCAGAGGCAGGTGAGAAGGGCGTGAGGACCAGGTGAAGGGAATGAGAGACAATCAGGTGAGGATGACCGGATCTGGAATGACAGGAGAGTTAATCAAGCAGGCAGGCAGGATGAATAAAACTATGAAGGTGGGGAAGTCGTGACAGTTTTGTCTTTCTTTGTACATGTTTTGCATTTCTTTGTAGTTATTTTTGCGCAGTAGCTGATTTTTGTTTCTGTATTTGGTTTATGTTCCTTTGGAGTAGTTTTGCTTTCCCGCCTGACCACTCAGACTTGACTGAGCCTGGTCAGGTTCAGGGACCCATACATGCAGAATCTGCAGGTATGCTGCTGAAGCAGGAACATTTAAAAACACTTTCTACAAACTAAAGATTCTCTAAAAGGGTTTTCAGTGGCCACATTGTGTCAGCAGGGGGCCACAGTTAATGCTTCCCTGATCAGCGGGATAATACTCAAGATTATTCAGGAGGTGAACCAGTGGGGCCTCCTTAAAGGGTTCCTCCAACAACAACAACATCAACAACAAGTTGCCAACAGAGCGATTACATTTTCATTCAGACAATTTCTCAGTTCCCTTTTTGTCCATCAGTAGACTGAATCACTGCCGACTTTTCAATGATCTGTCGAGGCACACTATAATGGGGTCGATAGAGTTGCGTTTAATACCATTTGGTTGAAAATGTGGAACAATATCAGCCCTTGTGAGAAAGGCCTTGGAGAATAAAAGATGAGATAAAATAATCTTGCCCAAAAATGCAATAAAGACTTTCTCTCAGCGCCTTTCCTGTTTATCAATTTCTTCTTTTTCTTGCCTGTGCCCTTTTTTTTTTTTTGGCTCGTCATTTTCCCCCTCCCATTTTATAAAACCCCTTCCCACTGTGTTCTTATTTAATTTAATTTTCCATTTATCTCTCTTCCTCGCTGTAGAGGCAATCTAAGCTGATTTATTTGCACACACAAAAAACAGTGCAGTTTGGAGGTTTACAGAGATTTGGAAAATACACACACACACACACACACACAAACACACACCATTCTGTTTATACCCATCTTAAATAGCCCAGCTGCAGGGACATTGACAGACTAACTATTTTAAGCGTTGTCATGAAAGTATAGGCTACATATCTCAGCCCCGCGGATGCTGACAAAGGTAGTAACATCTCACCGTCACTCAAACTGCCTCTCGGACACTTTTCTGTGTGAACACGCTCTCTGCTGGCTCACGGCCGGCCTTTTTTCTTTGTGTTCAACACAAAATGCTCTGTACCTGGCGCTGTCTGCGCCGTGACATCATGGCTCTGCCGGCGCGTTTGTCGAGTGAGGACGGGCGAAGTGTCTCGAGCGTGAACAGCAACCAAACAAACTGCTGTTTGACTAACCTTGAATTACTGGCAATATCTGGGAACAATTAGCATAACAGAGGAGACCTTCTCTGTAGGAGTAGAGCGAGGATGTATGGTCTGAACGGCGCGTGAGAGTTGAACTACATGTGCCTGGGTTGATATGAGTTTACTTTTAAATGTCTTTGTCTGTCAGCTGGCCATCCGTTTGCTCCACGACATTTTGGTTATAGGACAAGGAAAAATTAAGCTAGAGAGAGAGTGTGTTTTAATAGTTGGAAATATTGGAACTGGCAACTACAACAACAACACCACCACGAGGTATTATTCATGTTAGGATCTGGAGTTTGTGTCTCGTTTTGTGTCTTATTTTGAAGTCCTTGTGTCGTCTGTCTCCCTGTGATTGTCTGCCCTGTTCCTGATTGTTTCCTTCTGTGTGATTGCTGGCCCCGCCCTCATTGTGTGCACCTGTGTCTCGTTCCCCGTTGTCCAATCACCTCCGCCTGCCTGTGTATGTAAACCCTGTTCGTCTCATTCCCAGTGTGGCTTCGTACCGTTTGGTCCGCGTTTTGTCGTCCTGGCTAGTTTGTGGAATTAAATATTGGTTTTGCTGTAGTTATGTCGGCATTTGGGTCCTCTCTCGCTGCGACTTCCGTGACCCCTCATGACAATTCAGGGCTGAATGGCTGAAAATAAGCAGTAACCATGAAGCAATTCACTGTTGCAAACAAACTGCAAAGCTGAGTTTACTTTAAGTATAATATATTATTCATCATAAATATTCAAAATAAATATCGATATAATCTACATTTGCTAGGAAATTGACCAATGAACTGCTTAATTGGTGTATTGATTTGCCACCAGTCAATTTTTTTCCCTGCCACTGCAGACACACACACTCACACACACGCATACACACAGAGCTGACTTGATATTTAGCTAGAAGTCCTAATTACTGGAGTGGGGAGAAAGAGGTTTTCCATATATTTTAGTATTCCATGAGCTGTGATCAGAGGTGATTCTGAATCCTCGACGATGGACGCGGAGCTCCCAGCTCGTGCCGGTCGTTTGTGATGATTTCTGCGTGATGACAATGGCTCAGGTGTCGCTCAGTGGAGTAAAGAAAGACTGCTTTTCTCCTTCCCTCCTTATAATCCCAAAGCCATGAATCATGTGTTCGTCAGAATCGGACAGGAACAAGTTAAACTCATTCTAAAATACCGCCCGATAAGATCTTACTCATGTCGCTAAATTATTTAATATCTCTCAGTTTATACTAAAGGATTCACCAAAACCAAAATCAGATACTGGCCGGATAATAACTCCAATAGTTTGATCATGGATCAGTGATGATGGGACATTTGAGATTCTTCTATTTAATTTAAGTTTGAAGAAGAATGGCCCGATCCTTGATTCCTTATTCATTTTTTTGGGGCCCTACTTTTAAGATTACACGTATGAGAAGTCCTAGAAAAGGACAATGGTTCGCCCATGAGTTCGCAGGGTGACGGATCCCTCTCCATCACAAATGAGCTCAATCTATCCACTGATGAAGATCATGTGACTATTCACTTTTACTCAGTTCTTTTCGCTGAAGAAAACGTACTTGTGCTCCGGATTTATTGAATTTACTCCAGGATCTTAATCTTCAGCATTGTCGTCGCCCCTCAGCACTCTTCAGGGGACCCTCAGTTTGGGATTTAGGACTGCATCCATATGCCTCTCTACTTTGTATTTAAATGCCTATTCCTTTCTACTTCAAAGAGAAAATGAAATGGGCAATATTCCTGAAAACAAAGTGTTTAATAATGCACGGGGCACACATCGGCGCTCGTGTATCGTTGTGTGAAAGGCCTCGCACGGGGGACGTCGCCAACGCGACACGTGGGAGGGTCCAACGCAAGTACGACAAAAGCCATTTTTCAAGCGGCATAACCTTGAGTGTGTTTGGCCTGGCCAACGAGTGGGCGGAGGAACGATGCAACCGGAGCGGCTGTCCACCCGGAGTGGGAGTTTGATTTATTTGAAGCGGTGTGCACAACTGCAGACTGCGGGGAGTCTGGAGGAATGATCTGTTCAGTTCGATCCATTTCACCAGCGTCAACTGAGGACTGGCCTGCTGTCCTTTTTTTTTGTCGGGGGTCACTCGTTTGGGCCGTGATGGATTCTATTTCCCCCCCCCCCCCTCCGGTTGCTAATTAACTACTGTATCAGCCGCTGTACCGGGGGGGAGGTCACAGGAGTCCCTGGTGCTGGCGAGGACTTAGTCTCCTCTCTTTTTATTCCTGACCGGCGAAACACACAGCAGCACTGCAGCATCCCATACAGCCAAGTCCAAAGGGCACTCCTTCATTAGCTGGGGAATGTAATTCTAGTGAGAGGCTGGACGTAAGCAGGATGACGTCATCACAGTAATAATCTTTCATTTCGAGCCATATGAAGATATGACCCTTAGCTAAGCCCCCCCCCCACACACCAAATCTGTCAGAGCCATGGAGCCCACACTGTCACTACCTGCGTTCTCTCACATATTTTAATCAGATTTTTTTGAGAGAAACGAAAAAGTGATTTCAGAGAGAAGCAGACAGAAGGGTCCACGATATGCGGAAAAACTGTATTGATGAAATGCATTTCTGATGAATCAAAGATGCATAAAACCTGCTTTGGTTCAAGTGCTGTGTTGAAATATATTTTCCTAGCCAGGATTTCAAACATGTTCAGCAGTGGAAACGGGTTAAAAAGATAAAGATATAGCTAAAGTGTTAAAGCGGGGCGACTGTGGTTCAGTGGCGAGCGGGGGTGTCCTTTAATCAAAGGCTCGGCGGTTCGATTCCCCAGCTCCGCTAGCTCATGTCGCTGTGTCCTTGGGCAAGACACTGAACGATGTCATGTCGTGTTAAAGAGCTTTGAGTGGACAGAAGACTAGAAAAGCGCTGTACAAGTACAGGTCCATTTACCACATGGCCGGGTGATCGATGCAGAGCAGAATGAAGTTTAAAACAACACTGTTGCTCTAAAGCCGGGTCGGTCTTTCTTCATTTTTACGACCAATAAAGAAAGGGCTAAGTACTCGTGCTAATGTTAGCATCACAGGTTTATTACTTAGAAACGGATAGCTCCAAATCCACTAGATCAGCCCGAACATAAAGAACATCTGAAACCATTTCATGAGTCTACGGCGGGGGGGTCAAACTCAAATACACAGTGGGCCGAAATAGAGAAATTGATACAAGTCAAGGGCCAGATGGGTTCAACGTTTATTGAAAACGTATTGAAAGAACCTTAGTGCACATATTGAACCTGGAACTAACAAGGCTTATAGAGTATTGCCTATAAAACAACATTAATTCTGAAATAAAAATGATAAATAATACATAAATAAATAAAAGTAATAAAATCTGTTTCATTATTTGCTTATGGCTCTATCTGCAGTTTTTCCAGTCATTTCAAGTGAAAACATTTTCTACAGGCAAACAACAGCCACAAATAATTTACTTCAAAGATAAATCAAATAGTAGCAAGAGAAAAAAGAAAAAAAAAATAACATTAAAAACTGAAGATGCTTCAAAGCACCGTTTTTCTAGCGTTTTAAGGCGCGCCTGTTTTCCCGACGAGACGCTCATATTGGCGCTAATTAATTACGAAGAGCTTTATAATTCTAAATCGAAACACGACTCCAACGCGCTGTTTTCCCGACGTGGTTTTGTAGCGGTTGCGCTTTTAAAAGTGGCGTCTGGTGTGATCGCGCCCTTATGTTGTATTCTTTCATTACAGCCACACTGTCTCCGCACAGAAGACACACTGCTTTGACATTTACATCTGCGAGCATACACTGTGCCTCCACCTGTCTTAAACTCCTGTTTTCAAATTCCACCTTTCGTTTAGCCATTTTTTGGGGAGAGGGATAGTTGAAAGTTGACAGAAGTGGTGTGTAATACAGACTGTGAGGCGCGCATTCGCGTCCCCGCGATTGACGTGCCGACACACGGACAGTGCATTGTGGGATTTGTAGTATTATGGAGGTGCGTGCGATATACCGGCGGGCCAGCTCTAATAGTAAATAGATTTTATCATGCGGGCCAAAGATAATCCGGGCCGCGAGTTTGACACATGTGGTCTACGGAGTCGAGACAAAATAGTTGTCGGTAGTCTGCCGATGCTACGCTATGATTGGCCAGTCTGCGTTCGAGGGGCGTTTGTTAAAGGAACAGTGTCTCGTTATTTACCTATAGAAATGGTAGCACGCTACTGCAAACAATACTACATTAAATGTCAGTGAACAACGTTTATGGAAGCGACGTGTTGAACTATTCCTGATTGCATTCTCAGATGAATATGTGGCACCGTGCATGCTTGCGGTCATCGACAGGCTAAGAGCTTTAGAGCACTTATTGAAGAGGAGAAAGAAAAAAACGGAGGTGCTTTCAAGGATGCAAAAATTGCCTCTGAGGTTAATCTTTGGTAAGTAGGGGGTGATGTATGAATTAATAAATCGCTTACTAGAATTGTTCTTAACTCTTTTGCTTCTCCTTCAAAAAAGATAATTTGATGTCCTTATAGCACATAATGTCCGTCAAAAATACTGCCATACATTTATGCATCAATATTGTTTTTTTTCTCTTACCTAGTGAAATCTTTTGACCAACTCCAGCATGGATCATAACTAACAAATATGGATACACTTTCAGAATGTTAACCCTTTAAATACCGCTGTAATTCTGAAAGAAAAAAAAATGAAATCATGGTCTGCATACTAAATGATCGGGACGTTTTTGTTTTGTGCAGATAACAAAAAGCTCCCACGTGTCTCCTTAGAGCACAACATGCCCCCTTCCTATAACTGCTATAGAAATGCTATGCAACAATATTGCTTTCATCTTTCACAGATTTACATTTTTTAACAGATCTTTCTATCCTGATAACTAACCAAAATGTAATCGTTAAATGTCAGTTTGTTTACATAATGCAACTGTTTTTTATTTTATTTGTATTGCCCTTAATGGTGTGATTGTGGCTCCAGACTTTATTGTAGATGCAATTTAAACCTCCAAAATAAATGTGAAACATATAAAACTCTGACCCCAAAGCAGACTTCCACTGCTGCTGCTGCTAACGGGACGTTGCTAAAGGGATGTTGCTAACGGGACATTGCTAACGGGAAGTTGCTAATGGGACGTTGCTAACGGGATGTTGCTAACGGGACATTGCTAACGGGAAGTTGCTTATGGGACGTTGCTAACGGGAAGTTGCTAACGGGATGTTGCTAACGGGACATTGCTAACGGGACGTTGCTAACGGGACCCCATCACGTTGTCAACAGACCTTTCATGAGAGAAATAAAAGCAGTTTCCTTCGACTATATATTTTTTTCCATTTTATCAATGCATAATCATGCCATATGCATTGATAAAATAAAACCATTAAAAAACAAGTACAAACCAAAAACGTTCCCCCAGTAAACAAGGGGTAAATTACCAATTATTATTCACTAGGTAAAAAAACAAAAACCTTTATTGTAAATTGTTGTGAATTGAAAATTGGAACAAACACAATGATATACCGTCTTTATCCCATCACACACTATCTATTCATGATCAGTTAGTTTGTGTCTGTGACTCTCCGTCCTCTTGGTTCTTCTTCTTCTTTTAATGAGCTGAGAACATGGGTTGGATTTTCAAATCATTCGTGGACCAAACGTACGTTTAATTTGCAGCTGTTAGAGGAAACAGTATTCGGTTGTGCTAATAGGATTTATTTATTATTAATGCACTATTTGCGCACCAAATTCAGCTGAATATACTGGCACAGTGCATTGTGGGTTTACTCTTAAGACAAATAGGCTATATGCTTTATTGAAATATGGAACAGGGGATGGGCAAGACGGCATATCTCTTTTTTCCCCTGAAGTTTCACAGAGTGAAAATGACTTGTTGTATTTCTGAATATCTGAAGGTTACACATGTCACTTTGCCGGACTGGACACGGCGTTTGATTGGCAGGTGACCTCTGGGAGTCGTAGTGACAAAATAAAAATGTCAATGAGGTCATGGCACTGAAGGAATAGAAAAGAAAAGAAAAACAATCACTGTACTTCTTTAAGAGTGTACTGTGTCTGATTCTCGTCTCATTTCTCCTCACCTCCATCAATCCAGTCTGCTATCAGAAAAGACCCGCGCAGAAACACACACACACACACACACACACACACACACACACACACACACACACACACACACACACACACACACACACACACGTACCTACTGTAGGAACATTATGGTTGACGGTTGGTTTCTCAGCCTCAGCTCAGGTAGCTAACATGCTGTTGATGGCAGCAATGAATCCAAGTTCATCCCTGGAGAAACATAAAAGCTTTTAACACACACACACACACACACACACACACACACACACACACCGCTTAGAGGCCTTTCCTCAGCACGGTACATGCTGCTCTGTGCTGACAGCTGACAGCCCTTGAAGCAGCCCCCACTGTGTGCAATGTGGACAGTATTCTTGAAGGCGAGCAGACAGGCTGATAGTATTACATAGAAAACACTGCCCCCTGGTGGTGGATATACGCTACAACAACACAGAGAGGAAACGCAACAACTTCGGCCTTCAGCGTCCATCTTTGAAGCTTTTGATGTATTCCCCCTGCTGGGACAGAAAGGGAGGAAGAAGGGAATACAGCTTCTTCCTCCTTTTCTCAGACAGAGTTACACACGCACAATCTCTCAGCAAGATCTTTGTAATTATTGTAATATTTACTCATTCAGGATTATTTGTGTACGTACACTTGTGAGCAGCCCTTCACAAATGTCATAGATGTTTGGGAATGTCACAAATATAGAATATTTGCCATGTAAAATGGATGTTTTCACAAATGTCGTGAATTAATTAATAAATGCTTAAAACATATTGTATATTTTCCGCTGTTGTGTTTCTTCAGGGATGAACTTGGAATCATTGCCATCAACAGCATGTTAGCGACTGGAGCTGATGCTGAGAAACCAACCGTCAACCATAATGTCCATACAGTGTGTGTGTGTGTGTGTGTGTGTGTGTGTTATCTGAAAGCAGACTGGAGTAATGGAGGTGAGGAGAAATGAGACGAGAATCCAGCAGACATGTCATGCCGTGTGTCTGGCCTCATGATGAATATTATACACTCTCCCCTTTTCAATGTCTTCATCAAAAAAAAAATTATAAACAGCGACACTTCCAAAGTCTGGTCTCCAGGTCGCAAATCCTGTGTTGGTTAATTCAATCTTTCATAATTTGGCTGTTTTTTAAAATGTGTTTTCCTATAAAGGCCAGCGACACGTGTCAGATTCAGCTCGTATGTAAACTTATTCCATCATCCAAACTGCTTCTCATGGTCCTGGGGGGCGCTGGAGCCGATCCCAGCTGACATCGGGCGAAGGCCGGGGTCACAGGTCAGGGACAGGTCGCCAGTCGGGCTCATAATTATGCAGTCAACCATTCATGGATCACATTTACACGTTTTTAAAATAAACGTCCGTCTTCACAGGAAACAAGTCTGTGAGGAAAACCGGTGTCAATATCGCAATATTTTATATAAGTAGGCCAAAAAATACTAAATTAGGCATGATAACCATGTTTAAACTCGCACGACAGTCTGCTATCTGTTTTCTTTCAGTGCTCCATGAGAACGACTTTTACAGGGTTCAGGCACCGTTATCGTTTCAAAAGTACCGGTTTAGCACCGGTAAAAAAAAAACGATACCCATCCTAGATTATCGTTTGGGTAACTGAAGTGCACACACGACGTGTCAAATGAACCGACGTTCAGTTTCAATTCAATTCAGTTTATTTGTATAGCCCAATTTCACAAATTACAAATTTGTCTCGGAGTGCTTTACAATCTGTACACATAGACATCCCTGCCCCAAAACCTCACATCGGACCAGGAAAAACTCCCAAATAACCCTTCAGGGGGGGAAAAGGAAGAAACCTTCAGGAGAGAACAGAGGAGGATCCCTCTCCAGGATGGACAGATGCAATAGATGTCATGTGACCAGAAGGACAGATTTAGAGTTTAAATACATTCAATGAATGTGACAGTGTATGAATAGTTCATAGTAGGCATATTCCACGATGGAGACCTCCACGATCCATCAGGCAGATGGCGGTAGAGAGGAGCTCTCCTGGCTGACCCTATCCACCCCATGTGCATCGGACCCATCCGCCCTCTCACTCGTTACTACTCCGCGCTATACTTGCCGAGAGCGTAAAGCACATTCACTCCGATGCGTTCACGTTGGGCTGAGTGCATTGTCATCGGGACGAGATCGGCAGTTCGATCTCCGGCTCCGCGAGCCCATGTCCACGTGTCCTTGGGCAGGTCACTTAACCCCAGACTGCTCCTGTAGCTGTGCCTCCATGTGTGAATGTTAGTCAGTCCTAAAAGGCGGACTACCTTGCATGCTAGCTCCTCCCATCTGTGAATGAACGGGTGTGAATGATGTCATGTTGTGTTAAAGCGCTAGTCGAATGACGAGAAAAGAAGTACAGGTCCAACAAACTGCAGTCGATCGCTGGAGATCCTGGCAAACTCAACACTTTACTCAGCACTTTACTTTGTTTTCCCCCTGTATATTTAGTATTCGTTTTTAGTATTTAGTTTTGTGTTTTATAATTATTTTTATTAATGCTCTGATGTGCACCGCTGCTGTGATTTTTGAAATTTCCCCACTTTGGGACGAATAAAGGTATATATCATATCATATCATTTACTATCGACATTCTACTACAAGTACAGGGTTGTCAGAATGCTGCTCTACTTAAACCTCCATGTGTTGAGCTTCTTCTTTCTGTCTGAATGTGTACGTCTAACTCAGCTTCGGGCCTGTTCTTCTTCCCTCTCCCTTAACCAGCCCTCTTCTCCTTGACACAGGCAGAAGTGAATCGGACGAATGCTTGTGATATTCCGACAGCACTTACAAATAATTACATCCTCTTCTCGCACTTCCTTTGAACAAAATACAACATGGAACGTGCATTCCTCATCGTGCCGGTGCCCTCGGTATTGAATCGCATTCGCTAAAGTTATTCGAAATAAATAAAAGTCCAGTATTTTAGAATAACTTTCCTGTGTATGCTCTGTGCTGGTAAACTGGTGATCTGAATACTTCAGAAGAGATGTCACGTGGGGAATTTCAGTCTCAATGTTCTGACATAGAGACCAAAAAAGTGAGTGATTGAGAAAACAATGAGTAGATGATCGGGCCCTAGTCGATGTGTCCTGAATTGTTCCCTGTAGCGGTGGATGAATATAACATGATTGTAAGTCGCTTTGGATAGAAGCGTAATGTAATGTAACTCCTTTTTGGTTTTTAAGGGAATTATTTATTTAAAAAATCTTGAGTTATAAATGTAATTAAAAACGTATTTATATGGAAGATGTATGTGGTAGTATATATAAATATATTTTGTTTTTTATTTTGTTTATTGTTGTTTTGTTTTATTTTCTTCTTTATTTTAAATTATTTTTCTGATTTATTTTGATTTCAATTTAGGATAGGAATTTCTAAGCATTTTTTTGCTTCTACCTATACCTTTTCAGTCTTTCTCTTTTGTATATTTTATCGGATAATATTGTTTTGTATTTGATTGACTGAATAAAAAATACAAACAAAAAATACAAACAAACAAACAATGTAACCAACTATTCATCTGACCCATTAGTTTGCCTGTGTGTGTGTGTGATGTTTGATGTTTGCCAATAAACGGTCTGTGGTGACGTTTCCAGAACCCATCAGAGGGAAGCGGGTCGGAGTGAAAGCATAACACAAAGAAAAAGCAGCGTGGCACGTATTTCGATGAAACTCTGATACCATCACCGGCTGTTCGTCAAACGCTCGGATTAGGAAGGCAAACATTTTAAAAGCTTGTGGTTTCTCCAAACATTTCAAAGAGGATTTGATTTCTACCTCTAACAACAACCGATTAATGGTGGGAAGAATTCCACAGGAGCTGCCATGTTGCCGTCTGAGAAGGTCCGACCAATGCGGCCTAAAAACACGGCGTTCACTTGCATCTTTCTTCATCGAATGACAAAAGTCTGCGTGAAAGCAAGACACACGTAGCGTTGCAGGAGCGGCCGCTTCCTTGTCAAGGGTTGCACTCCGTCCAGCCGCTTCTGGTTTAGACGTAGTTCCACATGAAATGACTCATAATGTCACAGGGGTCTCTCGGAGGTCACTTACACTTCCTGTATTTCGCGGACGAGACAGAAACTGTGGCCGAGTGCTGCCTCTCGGCGAGGTGACGGTGGACTGACCCCGGAGACTCCCTTTCATCCGCAGGAGGAACCGGACGCTTCAGAGTCGCAGGTGTCTCTCGGGCTGCCAGGAGCCGGACCCCGGGGGCTTTAAAATCAATACAGGAGACAACACCCCCCCCCCCCCCACCCCCATTTAAAAAAAAAAGTTTTTACACTTTTACTTTGAAAAACAGGACATACAGCTCTGATGATACTAAGGCAAACACAAGTGGAAGTAGTACTCTTACATTTTGGCAAGTAAATGTACCAACAATTTTTTTTTAAAGAAACAAGTATGAAGTAAAAGTCCTGCGTTTCATATCCTACTTAACTAAAAGTACAGAAATATCAAAAGCAACAGAAGACTTCTCCTTTGACTGATATATTAAAATACATTATGATACATTATTACTGATGTCGAGGTGGCACTAGCTTGAGCTACTTTATAGTATTTTACTCAGCGCTTTTGTACCCGAGGGATCCGGCCCCTCGAAAGGGTCACAAGATCAATTTAGGGGTCATTGGGATGATTCATGTTTATGTATTTAAGTTATTTATTGTCATATGCACAGCAGTTACAGAGAAGAAGCCATTTCTATTGCAAGTTACGACGCCTCCGTGTTGGCAGCTGAAGTCTGACCAAGGCTCCAAGAACAGCTGTAAAAGGAAATAGAAAAAGCACAAAATAAAAAGTGAATGGGAGTTATTGCAGAATTTTAAATATAGGCTTTAAAATACAACTATACAATATAAATAATATATGTTTTATATATAATAACAAGAGATCTTCTGAGACACAAATAGTTTTCTGCCTTTTCTCTCATCTTTGGTTTTTTTTGTGACATTGAATAGTTGTATAATTTTCGGCTTGAAGCAGAAATCGCAGAAGTAATCCGTCTCTAGTGGATCTGATAAGAACTCGCATCATCTGAACTGGGTCAAGGGCCCCAGCCCGCGTTTGGATTCACTCTTTAAATCCTCAACAGTGAGATGTGTTGGACACACTTACCATCTGCTGTTTTATGTGAAGTCTTCTTCTGAAAAGTAGTGAGTAACTGTGGCTGTCAAATAAATGTAACGGAGTAAAGAGCACAATATTTTACAAAATGTTGAGTGAAGTATAAAATAACAGAAAATGCTAATACTCAAGAACCTCACATTGGTACTAAAGTACTTGAGTAAATGTAGTAGTGGTGTAGTTTCCACCACTGGCAAAGAGCAACATAATAATCTCATCTGTAGTGCTATCTATCTATCGATTCAGATTTTTGGTTTGACTATGCAAATCCCACTAAAATAATCTATAAATATGAAGTTTGAAAGTCCCAGCACCCCAACCCACATCATGTAATCCCCATTTCTTTGAAATAACAATTTCCTTAAATCCCCCAAATGGAATGCTTTCAATATGCTTTACACATGGCCTCAATTAATATAATATCATAGTGAAATGAATGTAGCTGTTACGGATGCGTGGTGTGGAGGACCCAAACGCAGCAGGAGTTTCACGAAAAACAGAGTTTATTCTCAGTACAGGAACACGGACAACACCACACGGGAACAACAACAAAAAGACGATCCGACACCAGACAAACAGAAGGACACAGATTAAATACACAGGGGAACGAGACACAGGTGGAAACAATGAGGAAAGAAACAGACAAGCACAGGGAGGGAAGAGCAGGGAAACAGGAAGCGAGACAGGGACTTCAACATAAAACAGGAAACACTCAAATCCTAACAGTAGCGATATGAAAACGATTCGCACATTTATTACGGTTAGTTAAAACCATAATACCATAAAATTCAAACAAAGGTTGGATTGTCCAAAAGCATAACTTTCAGTTTCCCTTTGTTCCCAGAGTGACATTGATAATCTCCAGAAGGAGGATACAGTATCCTCCTCCTGCTGTCCCGATGTCACGTGATACACTTCTGGTCCTGATGCTGCTGTTACGGGGACTCGGTATGGGGAGCGATTAATGCCACAAAGCAACGGGATGAAGGGAAGCGCAGGATTTGTCAGAAACCTTGTGAACTATAAAATAATCGGTTACAAAATGATGTCAACACCTTCAGAGACACAAAGCAAGATACATTATTCTCATCTCAAATTATAGGCACGCTGATTTAAACACATCTATACACATGTATATACATGTCACATGTGCAAAAAACACCTGAAGTTAAAATCCAAGTGGATCAGGTCACCACAAGGACACAACAATTAACCATGGAACCAAAAACTGTATATAGGAAGATTATGGAGTCATCGTGTCGTCACCGTTGAGTTGTAGACCGCTCTTTTGAAGCCTTTCGTCGTCTTGGATTACGGCTGTCGGCCAAGCTTTTGTTTTACAACCATTGAAGGGAAGTTACAATATTTAGGAATGCGGAGGAGTGACATAGAAACGCCTTATCCGTCTCTGGTAGCGACATCAACCTGTCAATCACAGTAAACCCACACCCCGGTTCGTATGGATGTGAATGAGTGTTGGTGGTGGTCGGAGGGGCCGTAGGCGCTGATTGGCTGCCACGCTTCCGTCAGTCTGCCCCAGGGCAGCTGTGGCTACTGATGTAGCTTACCACCACCGGGATGACTGTGTGTGTGACTACTGGACTCTGTAAAGCGACTTCGGGATGTCGGCATGCCTTGAGAAGCGCTATATAAAATAAATGATTATTATTATTATTATTAAAGAATCCTCTGCTTTATGGTAAAAAAGGATCGGAATTTACTAAATTGGCTTTACTCGGCACGGCGACAGTAAAACCCCACAGTATGACTGATTTAACTAGCTTAACCAACATTATCATTCAGCATCATAATCGTGGACTTGTGTAAAGTGAATGTCAGCTATTTGAATAGAGCCATTGCCAAGCTGTGCATATTAGTTACATTTTTGGGGGATAATGTAAATAGTCATTTAAAGCTATGGCTAAAAAAATACACATATTATTATGTTATGTTATCTGTTGCCAGGCCCATATATCATGTAAAGATATTTCTGGGAACCATCGAGAAAATGATTACAGAATCAGTCCATAATTCAGGGTGTGTAGCTTTAAGACCTCCGCCTGCCGCTCTGTGGCACTAATAACCTGTCATACTCGCGGGTCGTTGCTGAAGTGGAAATTCCCTTCTCTCTGCCATTTAAAACGCTGCGCTCTGAGGGCAATGTGAGCCCAGCGGCGCCGAACCAAACACACTACCAGTTTGCAGACACCATGATGTAGTTTTGTTTGTTTGTTTGTTTCGAAGTGCACAGACAAGGGAAACAGAAGAGAGCAGGGGGTGTTTGCATGTTTTTTAAAATGGGAAATCTGTTGGGAAGCTGGCGTTTCAAGGAGCCGAGCACCGTTGAGGAATGCGACTCGACGTGGGGGTCGGACTCCGAGAGCGAGGAGCCGGCGACTGAAGATGACAGCGGCATCTCCGACTCCAGCGGCCCGGCGGAGAGCGACCGGGCCGCCGGAATCCCCGAGGATGGGTCCCCGCAGGTACGCGGAGTTTTTTGTTTCTCTCCTTCTTCTAGCGAAGCATGTGATGGGGGAGTGAATGGGGCGGCGCGGCGGGAACGTGTGCCACCGCGCCGGCGGATATTATTGACGAGGCCGGGAGACAGGAGGGACAATCCGAGCGGCCCCGACCCCGCTGCTGTCCCGTCGAGGCTTTCCAAACGTCATCCAAAAAAACAAAAAACGTCGATTTTAAGCAACCTGTGCTGTGTGAGCATCACTTGCATTTCGTCCAGGCAGCAGCACTTCACTGCCACGTTCACCAAGACGCACGACAAGGGATGCGTGGCATGTGATGCTGTGACAAAACCACCACGGCTATAGAGACTACACGACATATTATGTTGTTGGTTATTTATTCAATATAGTTGCTTATTACAGATATTATTTTTCCGATTGAACTTGCACATTAATGCTGGTTTGTGAAGGAAATAAATGTTCTTACCTTGGGCAATACACTTTACCCTAAGGTGTATGAATGAATGTGTGTATGAACCATCAGTGTATGAATTGGTGAATGATGACAGGTTGTGAAGTGCAGGTCAATTTACACACTGCTCCTCAAATAGTTCTAACATTCAGCACGAATGTTAGAACTATTTGAGGAACTGTAATTCCTTGAATCAGCCTTTGTTTGTTACTGGTTGAATGAAGTCTGTCATTGATCTGTGAACGGTGTTTCTCAAAAGTTAGCATGCAGTTTGTAATGTGAACATCATGAATAGGCACAAAAAAGAGAGCCACAAATATGGCTCTCAAAATTATGATACACTATAATAATAATAATAATAATACATCAAATTTCTATAGCGCTTTTCATAATACTCAAAGATGCTTTCCAACACATAATTTAAAAATTCCTAAAAGCTATGCATTAAAAATTACAATAAAAACAAACGATAAAAGCAAATAAGAACGTTCAGAGCACACAATCACACATTAAAAGCAGTTTTGAACAGGTGGGTTTTGATTTGTGATTTAAACGATGAAAGTTCAGTGCAGTCACGGATGATTTTGGGGAGAGAGTTCCAGAGGGAGGGGGCAGAAATGGAGAAGGCTCTGTCACCCCACTACATAATATAGCTTGAATTATTGGGCGAAGATGTAAAACAATATAAGAGAACTGAGTTTTGGTGAAGTTAATAACATTATATTCATGATGAATATAGTGCTATATATCAGGGAGGGACATTGGAGAAGGAACTGAATGTCACAGATGGTTTGAAATTGTGGCTGGACGTGGCATGTATAGAAGAAGCAAAGGACAAAGTTCAAACTGTAAGACACCACGTAAATATCAGGCGGTAACCTCCGGTTCTGTTCAGTAAAGAAATCTGGAAGTGTCTTAAACTTGCATTCTCTCTAATGACCAGCAGGGGGCGACTCAACCGGTTGCAAAAATACGCCCGATTGTATAGAAATCTATGAAAAAATGACTTTTTGCTTGATTTATTCCGTCAGTAATTCAATTCAGTTTATTTTATGTGGCCCAATATTTTAAATTACAAATTTGCCTCAGAGAGCTTTACAATCTGTACACATACGACATCCCTGTCCCAGGACCTCACAAAAGAGGCCGGACCAATGAGGTCGGCCTTTGAGGCAGGAGGCTCAGAGAAGGAGGCAGGGCCATTGGGAAGGAGGCCAGGTCCAAGCCAGAGGCTGGATGCAGGAAGCCGGGTCAGGGACCCAGGACCAGCTTCAGACACGGCGAGGTCCAATGAACCCGACGCAAAAGTCACAAAGACTCCGGGGAGGAAGTGGAGTTAGTTGTGTGCAATGGAGAGATGTAAATTCATCATTCATTCATGGCAATGTAGTTTGATCAGACCACTTTTAAGTCGTTGGTTCAATCCAGATATCTCTTTTTGCACACAATTTTGTTTAATGGGAGACTGTTTTAAGAGGCTGGAAGAAAAGGAAGTCCCAGGAACTGAAAGAGCTGGGTTAGTGCAATGATGGAAACGGCCTCTCACAAATGTTTGCTCAGTGGAACGGGTGTGGACCAGGAGGAAGAGGGGGTTCCCCCGGGAACTGTTCTGGGATTACATCAAAATGCAACACGGGTCTAAATAGATTTTTCTCAGTGATGAGTTTTCTCTGTGAGTCACAATATATGGATGGCCATTTATTTGTTGCACTGGATTCATGTACGAGAGTCCAGCTCCATAATGTCGAGATTTAGCATGACCCAGATTTCATTTGAGTATCCGATCGAGATCCGTCAGCACCGATGTGAATTGTCCCGCTTTTGCCAGAAAGAAATGGATGATGACAGCCCTCGACCTCAAAAAGGCAACGGCGGTTCGTTCCGTTGAGCTCAATCGGTCGAGGAGCGCCACACACCGTCTGTTTCATATCTCTATTTGAGCTCAGGTTTCTTTCTTTCCATCTTTCTTACTTTTGTTTCCCAGCTGACAGAATCTCCAAAGTCCTTTCCAAAGATGAAGAGGAGTTTCTACGCTGCCAGGGACCTCTACAAATACCGTCATAGCTACCCGGTACACACACACACACACACACACAGATGTTGTCTGTGTCTTGCTGAAACCCAGTGTGATCTCTGTGCTCTGTGTGTTGGTAGAACTACAGAAAGTCCCGGCAACCCAACGAGTACCGCAACCTGCGCTTCTACCTGAACAAGATCCCTCTAGTACCTGATGGTGAGATCTCACACACACAAACACACACACACACACACACAAACACACACACAAGCAGACCTCCTGCCATCGCGGAGAGTTTTGTTTGTCTGAAGGTCATGAAGACCCCCATGAAAGTGGACTGATCCAATATTTAAACATGCTTTTACACACACACACACACACACACACACACACACACACACTGTGTGGCAGCTAATTAGCTCCTGTTTCTTCTCAGGCATCTACGTAGAGGAGATTCTGACGAAGTGGAGAGGCGACTATGACAAACTGGAGCACAATCACACCTACATTCAGTGGTGAGACATCTCATCTGTGTGTTCTCATTTCCTTTCTACCTTTTATGCGATGGCACAAACTCCAGGATTGTTTAATTGCATGGTATCATGAGACCTGTTTTAGTATTGCGATTGCATAGGAATTAGCAGACGTGTGTTTGTTTTAGTTTGGATACATACATTTTTTTTAAATTAGTTTTGTGTTAGTATTAGATATAATATTTAGTATTTGACAGACGACAGTGTGGACATGGGAGGAAGAGAGAGGTCGGCGATGAAATGCAACCAAACTCCACAGGCAGGAATCAAACCTGTGATATTGCAGTTATATGACATGCGCTCTAATTCTAATGGGAGGTCTAACCCGAGAACATTTATTTATTTATTTATAATAAGTGGTGTGTGAGACACGGTTTTGGAGTCTCAAGTTCGGCCTTTTGGCCCGTCGCCATCTCGTTCTGTTTCACCATCTTCCAAACAAAACCAAAAACCGAGTAAGAGACTTTACAGCGTCCAGAAATGTCTCTTCATTTGATGTCGGGTTTCTTCTTACTCTTTTTTGTCTCCTTGTGGCAGGCTGTTCCCGTTAAGAGAACAAGGGCTCAACTTCTACGCACATGAACTGACTCAGGACGAGATCAAAGTAAGACACGCAAGTACATGGAGACTTGAGTGTTGGCCACGGCTGAGCCAATTACAAACAGTTAACATGATGCTATGTGTCTAGTTTTTAAAGTTCATAATGATATGCCTCCTCCCCCACTTGGTGAATTTAATGATTTTATGATGAGGCCAATATTTGATTGTAACCTGTATTTTTATTGCTTTTTATGATGTTTCTGTGATAACCTTTTTCTCCATTTGTGAAGTCTTGTAATATCTGTTGGAAATAAAGAAGGGTGCATCCTTTGTTTAAAGCACACACGTCACTCACATGGAACACACAAGTTGTTTAAAAAACGACACAAAGAAAGGCTTTGGGAAATATTCAGTGTGTTTTTGTTCAGCTACAGCTTCTGAGATGAATTTAATCCATATTGATAACTAGAACGGGCACTCGGTAGAGCGCATACCTTCGCATATCACAGGATTGGGCATTGAATTATGAACATTTTGGCATTAGTTGCATGCCAATTGGATAAAAATTGACCGCACTATGGTAAAAAGAAGATTTTGACCTTTTCATGACGTTTGACCAGATCGATCCCAAAATCTAATCAAATGGTCCCCGGATGATAACCAATCATCCCACCAAATTTCATGCAATTTGGTAAAATACTTTTTGTGTTATGCGAGTAACACGCATACAAATAAATAAATAAATACACGGCGATCAAAACATAACCTTCCGCATTTTCAATGCGAAGGTAATGAGTGCCAATGTGTCTCTGAACCAATTCTGATGTGGTTCGGGTCCATCCGCGTGTTGCACCCACGATGCGTGTTTCACACCTAACAGAGAGGCGACCGTCCCACCTGTCGGCTGATCTCTGATCTGCCGTATTTGACCCCCGTCAGGAATTCCAAAGCACTCGGGAAGCCAAGCGGAGATTTCTGGCAGCCTATTCCCTCATGTTGGACTTCTACGGCATCAAACTGCTGGATAAGAGCGGGAATGTTACTCGGGCTCCCAACTGGCAGGAGCGCTTCCAACACCTCAATGAGTGAGCGCACACACACACACACACACACATTGTTGTTCCGTCAGCAGCCAAATGTGAAACAACACGTTTTCAGCCGGCAAACAGATGGTTAAAGAGCCATTCAAAGGGTTTCGTTCACATCCCGGAGCGATGGTTTCACAACCATTGCGTTTTCTTGCCAAATAACCAACCCGAATGTCACACTTCGGGGTGCGCACTTGAAACACAAGAGCGCTGCTGCTTGAAGCGAATCTAAACCATTATCCAAACCGTGGGGGAAAAGCACCAATGGTCCGCCGTAGAGCAGCTGCTCGGTACCATTGCTTTCCCCTCTCTTGCTTTTAATATCAGATTGAATATTCACGGCAGGCTGCCGTGTGGTTTCTAGATCGCCCTTTAGGCTCATCAAAAACTAAGTATTCATAATCATAAGGGAGCTGAATCGTCAAAGTTAATTGCAACACCGTGAGTCATGCAGTGTTCATTTTTCGTTTTGATTTACGGTTCAGTCTTTTGCCGAAATTTACTTTTTTCTGATTTAAGTCTGAAGATGGTTTAGTCTCATTTTCATAAGGGTAATATTAGTGTCATTTTCTTGACACAGTTAACCCTGTAAAGCCTGAACATGTTTCTACAAACAGTACTGCGAGGTTGTGACTTGACGCTGCCCCAGAAAGAAAGGGCAGGTCCCCCTGAATCATGTCATGTACAACATGTGACACGGACGCAAAGAATACGTTTAGAATTGGCAAAGAATTATAAAATTATGTCGAGGTGTTTCTTTGTATGTTGTGTGGTCTTCGAGGGTTGAAGAAGAAAATAAGTTATTTACATTTGAATCTTTTTGTAACACCCTGTTCCGTGTCTCCTATGTCTCCTCTGTGTCTTCTCTGTCTTAATTGTTTAATTCCCTGCACCTGCCCTCAGCCACTCTTGTCTCGTTAGTCTGATGTCGTACACCTGTTTCCCCCCCTATATATTGTGTCAGTCTTTCTGTTGTCTGCTGTCGGATTGTCGTCTCTAGTTCCGTGTCCTTTTCCCGTCGTCCTGTCCGTGTTCCTGGTTCCGCCTGTTGACCCTGCCTGCCCCGAACCTGGATTCTCTGCCTGGCCCGTTTGGACCTTGGTTTTTTTGTAAACTGTTTTGCCTCATTAAAGAGGGTTTTTTTGTTATTCATATTGCGTCCAGCCTGTCACTCTGCGCCTGAGCCTCACCCCGTCACAAGAACCTGACACTTTTAAGCAAACTGAAGTTAACTGACAGTTACGATGGTTACAGGTGCCGTTCACTTCGACCCACTTTGGCTGGAGGACTTTATTGTTTTTTTTAAAAAAAATTATAACTTTTTATATTGCATTTTCCACAAACAGATTATTCCTTGACATCGAGAGGAAAAAAAATAAATAATAGAAATCTACAACAAAATAAAATCAGCACACATCCAAATCCATCCACATACACACCCGCCAAACATTCCCACCCATCCCCCTCCCACATGTTCCCACTTTATTGTTTTAACGGTAGAAAATAGAAGAAGTGTGTGAATGCAGTTTGTCGATTGGTTAATTTCTCTGTCGTTCACATTTCGCATTTTCATGACCGATGCGACGTTCTCCTGCTTTGTTCTCTCAAGGTCCCAGCACAACTACCTGCGGATCACTCGCATCCTGAAGTCCCTGGGCGAGCTGGGCTACGAGGCCTTCAAGGCCCAGCTGGTCCATCTGTTCCTGGAGGAGTCGCTGCGCCACAACACGCTTCCCAACATGCAGCACAGCGCCCTGGAGTACTACGTCTACACCATCCGCCTGCCGGCCACTCGCCGGCGCCTCCTCCGCTACGCCCGCCAGCACTACAGGCCCGCCCACGCCTTCCTCTGGGGGCCGCAACCCAAAAAGCGAGGCGGTGGCGGTGGCGGTGCCGGGAGCAGCGGAATCCAGGCGCCCGCTCCGACACCGGAGCAACAGCGGAGGGGGGAGGAGAGCACCGGTATTGGCGGGATCGTTGTGTCTTGCACGGACCTGGCCCGAGGTTCTAGCCTGGCCGGACTGGAGGGAGCGCTAGAGGAGCGAGCACAGTGAGATCCATCCTCTGTAGGGGGGTCCGGTTTCAATTGATATTTGGTGCTGAAGGCAGAAAACAGAACGGGTGTTTCTAAAAGTAATAGCTTCAAATGTTAAGAAAAAAACCCCATTTGTTCACACAAGAACGTTGAGTTGTGAAGCTTCTGGACGCCCACTCGAAGTCAAGAAGGCAGTAATATTATAAAGTATTTGTAGAATCAATTCAGGTTAAGGGCTTATCGTTAACAACTATGACGTTTTGTCTACGCAGGTAAATCAGTTTGACTGGACTGAATATGGGGTGGAGGTCGGAGGTCATGTCGTCGGCCAAGCTTCACTGGCCTTGGACCGAATCCCCATCTAAATGCACAGAGACCCAGATGTGTGGTGCAAGGCGTTTCCTCATCTACGGCTGTGGTTACAAAACCACGTCGACGATCTTCCTTATTTGACATTTCGGTCTGGAACTGAGATGAAGTTAAACGCGGGGTCGCGATGCTGACGGCCATTTTAGAACCACGGGTCGCCGTTTGGCGCGATGGCCATGACGATGGCAAATAACAACACTTCGTAGTTCGTGGGAATTTGAATGTGAAATGTGAAGACGAAAGATCAGGGAGAACCCCGTCCCCAAATCCTGTGAAAAGAACTTAACCCTTGTGTTGCCTTCGGGTCAATTTGACCCGATTCAATGTTTCACCCTCCTGTTACCTTTATATTTACTAACATATTTTACCCTTGAGGTCAATATGACCCCAGCTATTAAAATCTCCAGAAAATTATTAGAATTAATATTGTTTTCCAAGTTTAAGTGTGAGGTACTTTATGTTTGTTTGTTGACTCCCGAAAGAACACCGACATTAAACATTGAATCGGGTCAAATTGACCCGAAGGAGACAGGAGGGTTACATATTGAATCGGGTCAAAATGACCCGAAGGCAACACAAGGGTTAAGGAACATCGAGAAGTGAGAAAGGCAATATATAATCTTTAAACTTCTTCTCGATGGACTTCTCACTTGGTTGTTGATAGCAGGCACAACTCAATATTTATCTGCTCTGCAACTTTACCGTCTACAAGAAACAGTTCTGAATACAGAGAGGACTTTAGTGACGTCATTACTCTGCTGTAAACTATGACCGGCACCACGTAGTTTTTTCGTAATCCTGCTGTCAAACAGACGAACAAGATAATAAGCGACCACGTGACAACACAAAATCATTCTCTGAAGCCAGACTTCAAATTCATTGAAGAGTTGGAGTTCCGTGCATCCGCTATGTCTCCCGAGCCTCAAGAAGAACAGCTGACCTCAGATCTGTAAAATAACTGCAGGCGTTTCGTCTTTAAAAAAAAAACCTGAAATCGACATTTTCTTCCAGCTTTGGCGTTGGATTGGTAAATGCTTCAGCACACGTAGTTCCAGATGGTTCTGTGTCCGGATTATAATCCGTTCACTTGTCCATTTTCCTCCATCTTGCGTTAATGCTGCGGCCAACAATAAAGTCGTTCATTGAGGCCAACAAGGCATGCTGGGACATGACAAGTGCTGCCAACACGAGTAATGAATTCCAACTGATGATTTCAGATTGAATGTTGAAAGCTTTTTTTTTTTTGACTGCAAGTTAATGGGATCAAAACTCGGTCACATGTTGCACTTTTTTGACAATCTGCGTCTTCCTGTTGGTTGAGAAACAGATCTGCGTTAAAAAACCATTAACATCATGAACATTCTCATATTGTCAGAATTTGGCAGTAATCATTTGTCCTTTTAAGGAGGCTACACATAGTAGGTGGAGATGCTGTTGACTGTGACTGGACGATACATCACGATGTTCTTTACCAAATACCCTGATGTCGATATTTCGATGGTACTGTAGAGTTGACTACTGCTTTTACAACATATTTACCCAAAGAGATATTTGATAAAGGATCATCAGTAATGCGGATGACTATGTAGGTAGAGGGCAAATAACAGAACAGCTCGAACAATGTGACAACTTTAGAAAATAATTTCACTTAAGTGCAATGCAGACTTTAAAAGTCAGATTATGAAGTCAGATTGGTAACATTTTAATATTGGTTTGTTTACGTGCCAAACATACGGAAGCTAATTAAGTGAAGAGAAAAACAGGTCAAAAAGAGAATCCCTTGTCTGTCTGATCTTAATTACTTTATTTCCCGTTAATGATTTAGCAGGTGGAACAAAAAAGTTTTTTTGTCAGGATAGAATTGAAAAAAATGTAATTTGATTTTGTTGCAGTAATAATCATTTTTTAAATACAGAAAAAGGTTCCTGGTCAAAAAAATACATTCAGCCCAAAAGAGTAATTTATTTGTCGCAGGTGGGAAAAAAAGAAGCAACAAAACCGTTTTATTCCACCCGTTTCAGTTTATTCAAGGAACTAAGATTATGCTCGCAAACCCTTTTTATCCACCTGTTCTTCAGATAAACACAGTAGGCAAAACTATTGACACCAGACTTAGAAATGAATCATCAATCGCCTCGAAGGCTTCTCGAAAAAAACCTGAACAATGATTTCCCCTAAAGCACGACCGAGCTGAACAAGTAGAACGCTGCAGGAACCCTCCGCTGAGCATTCTTTTGTTTAGCAGCTGCTCAAGCAAGTGAAGCAGATGTTCACGTATGAGAAGTTGTTCAGAACCACATCATCACCCTCATGGGATCAGAGGTTGACAGCGCCACCTTACTTGTGTGTCAGTTTTTTTAATAAAGGTGTGTATTGCTGTCCAATCAGCCAATAGCAACAGAAGCCGACACAGACTGGTCAAGGCCTCGTTTAAAAAAGACAGTAGTGATGCATGTGACGGGGATTCAAACACTCCTCCCTGACTTCCTGTCAGCTGTTCTTCCTGTTTATCAGCAACGCTCACACAGCCAAGTGTATCTGATATAATTGTAAAGATAACCTTTCAGGTAATAATATGGGCTCACGTATCTGATTTTTTAGTATACAGCATATATAGATGTACGAGGGTGTGTGTGTGTGTTTGTCTGATAATCTTAAGTGCCTTTTTTGTATTTGTTATGTATATCTTTATGGACTGTCTTTCCCAACTGATTTCCTGTACATCCTGTTATTTTGTACAGCATTTTGATATTTACATTATTGTTTGCATTATAGTCATATACAGTATGAGTATGATTAATGTACAGTAACTGCAGGAATAAACCCAATGAGAAGTTGGTGAAGAGGAGAAGGTTCATAATATATGATACTTGAAACTGTATCTGGTTTAGTGATGAAAATGTGATTGGTCACAATAACCAGACATTTGCCCTAAAATGTGAAATTTGCCACACTTAACTCAAATAAAAAAATGTGGATGTGGATAAAGAATGGTGTCTTCCGGAAGTGTTTGAAGAACTTGAGCACAGTGTGTCGCACTCGTTCATGTGCGGAGCTGTCCTGGAGGCGGGAGGAAGCTCATTGGTTGAGGTAGCCGTCCGTGGTCGGAGCCAAAGAGCCAAAGGCTGAGCGGATATCAACCATCTGGTTGAATAAGCTCACGGGAGAGAAGTAAACATGCTAAGGGGTTCACTTTCAAATACTTAATGTAGCTAAGATTATCAGCATGACCTCTGAAACGTCCCTGAACCTGACATCTGACTGGAGCTGGTGAGGAACAAACACAGGACAATGCTCTGCAATACATGAGCTCAACTTAAATGAACCTGACAATCTGAAGTGAGACACACTGAAGCTTTACTTGATTTACTAGTTCAAGACAAAGACGTGTTCTATCGATCCCTTCTTTGACAGCAAATGTGCTCTTTTTGTTGTTGTTGGCTTGATTGACACGCAACCTTTCTTCCACTTCAGTACAGTCTATTTCACTGCAGGTTCCTGAGTAGGCAAGGTGAGGGCAAATGAACAACAACAACAACAACAACAACGTGCTCCTTGAGTGCACCAAGTGATTTTACTCCTGAGACACTTTAACCGGATAAAGACAGAGTTACACAGTGAAGTCGCCTGCTGTGGTCTGTGGTCTCGGAGTGGAAGCCGATACCTCTCCTAGTAGTTTGCTGGCTTCATTTAACATTATTTGACGTGGAAAAAAACATTTGTACTAAAATTGGTGCAATGGAAAACTTGAAAATAAATAAAACATGGCTTCGCCGCCTCAATTAGCAATTTTGGATAATTGGCAAACCAACTTTTCAGTTTTGACCAAAACATGTTGCAAGGTCACAGTGACCTTTGACCACAACATTTAAACCAGCTCCTCCTTTAGTTATTAGACTATTCGGACAAATCTGCAATCTCTTCCAGGTTTTTTCCAAGATTCACGACGGATGGACGAAGCAGCTGGAAACACAACCACCAGCACGAAGCGCGAAGGCGTGAGAACCAACCGCTTCATTACGCATGTCATCAACAACTTGTTCATCACAGACATTGTGAAACGATTTCCATTAAAAAAGTCTCAGTTCCACTAAGTGTCCCCGTAAGACCCGACAGTAACTACATGCCAGTGTCAGGAGGGCTGCAAAAACACCTTTACAGCTGACTATTGCATTATTTCTTTACACAACAATGTATCGAAAATCTAGTATCGATACATAAGACAAAATAATAATAATCATGTTTTAAAGAGATTTAAATGTCCTATATTCCCTCAAATCCCTGTGTGTATGTGTGTCTGTGTGTGTGTGTGTATGTGTCTGTGAGCATGTGTGTGTGTCAGTCTGAGTGCGTGTATCTGTCTGTGTTTGTGTGTGTGTGTGTGTGTCCTCCGCACCTATACATCTCGTAGCACAACACACTGGATATTCCCCGTACAGTGACACAATAAGAATAGACAACAGTATGCACTTTGTTTTCATATGATGTTTATGGAAATGCAAAATACATTTTCTAATAACTTAGAACAGATCTTCTGAAGGAAGTAGTTGTGATACAATTTGCCCGGTTATCAATATAATTTGATACATATTACACTATCCAGGAGGTGGAGAGGCTCCATCTGCTCCAAATGCTGCCCTCCTGTTCTCTCCGGTTATGAAGAAAGTAAACCATGACAACGGTGGGTGGTGCAGGGGGCCTAGCGGAGCCGGCCCAGCTCTGCCTGTCTAGAAATCGTGAAATCTCAGCTACAGCAGTGACAGAAATGTAATTGAGAAAAATACCAAAAATCACCTGGCTTATGATAATTGTAATAATATGTATTATTTTGTGCATACCATGTAACCAAAATAACTTTTTTTGGTACGGTAGAATTACAAAAAATAAAAAGTGTCCCTCCCCCCACCCACTCTGGTTGGTCAGGGTCACGAAAAGAATATGCACAGTACATATAAATAAATTTATGTATCCCCATGATAAACAGATAAATACATACATGAACTAGAACGGGCACTCGGTAGAGCGCATACCTTCGCATATCACAAGATTGGGCATTGAATTATGAACATTTTGGCATTCGTTGCATGCCAATTGGATAAAAATTGACCGCGCTATGGTAAAAAGAAGATTTTGACCTTTTCATGACCTTGACCTTGACCCGATCGATCCCAAAATCTAATCAAATGGTTCCCGGAAAATAAACAATCATCCCACCAAATTTCATGCGATTCGGTTTAATACTCTTTGAGTTATGCGAGTAACACGCATACAAATAAATAAATACACGGCGATCAAAACATAACCTTCCGCATTTTCAATGCGAAGGTAATAAGTAACTAAATCACTTGAAACAATAACTGTTCCTATGGGTCATAAGGAATGCAAAGAATTAGTGCCAGAAATGCGTGGAATGTGAGGGAATGCAAAACGAAATAACTTTAAAAGGTAAAACCCATGAAATGTTAATTCTACTTCATTATGTGTTGTACATAGGAATGCAATTATTAGACATATAGGCATAGAGTCATGTCCCCACTGCTGCTCCAGCAGAGAGAACGCTCGCTCTGAGGTAGATCCGCCTCGGTGACGTTGAAGTTGTCGCATCATTCCTCCAGGACGGCCTGTTCTGTCTTTTCATCCACCGAACCGTTAGACATCAGAGAAGATTCGTACATTTTCCTTTCTTATAGTTATCGTGAATTCTGAAAAAAACATCTCTTCGCAACGAGAGCACCTGCTCGTACTAGCAGCTTATGAGCTGGTGTCTGTCAAGCTTTTTGGCATCTCGTTATAACAAGGTAGATGTCAAGGTACATGTAAAAAAGAGCATTTTAACATTATAGTGAGATCCTAACAATGGCCAGTGATTAATGTTCACTTCTGTCTTCAAAATAAGCTCCGTCTTCACACATATTTGATATGATCAGCTGCACTCATCCCCACGAGGCTGCTGAAAGATGTTTGGCCTTTAATTGGCACCTCTTTGTTGGATATCACATTTAAAATTATTCTCCTCACCTTCAACGCCTTGATTGGTGATGTACCAATGCACTTACTAGACTTAAGACTTTCCTCTTTGATAGCACTTATAGTTCGGGCTGAATCAGGCTCACCTGGTCCCGCCCCTAGAGATGCTCCTATAGGCTTAGAGGCTGCTGGGGGACGTTTAGGATACACTGAGCTCCTCTCTCCTCTTCTCTCTCGCCTTATGGATACATTTACATCTCTATCGCACGTTACTAACTCTGCTTCCTCTCCGGAGTCTTTGTGCCTTCACGCCCAACAGGGTCTATTGGACCTGGCTGTGTCTGAAGCTGGTCCTGGGTCCTCCTTGCCCCTGCTTCTTACATCCAGCTTCTGGCCTGGACCTGGTCTCCTTCCCAATGGCCCTGCCTCCTTTTGTGTGCCTCCTGCCTCAAAGACCGACCTCATTGGCCTGGCCTCTTTCCTGATGAGGCCTATTGATAATTATTTTCAAAGCCAAGTAAAATAGTACAGCACTTAAAAGAAGAAATAATTCCCTGATGGCTAAAATGTTTCCATTTTAAATGAATGGCAGGTCGTGTTTATGCGCAACAGATTTTCCATCCTCAGAATGCATCCATCATGTCCCTGACACGAAATTATGGAAGCAAGATACCAACACATCGCTATGTCTCCGGCTCACATCGTGAATCTTTGAACACCCTGGAAGTCAGTGTGCAGCCGTCGAGTCTTTTTCTAACGGGTCCACGGCAACTCTGTGTGAGGCTCTACTGAGGGTTGTGTGCTTGGAGCTCGGCGCTAACCTTAGCATGAGAATATGGACACAATAGAGAAGCAAGGTCACACGCCTTCCAGTGGACCACCACGGGAAATCATTTAGGAGAAAATACGTAGGGTAGTCGATGGCAATGTGACAAGACATGAATAGACAAACGTCACACCCAAACAATTGGGCAAGTCAATTCTCTTTCTGACGTTTTGTAGCGAGATGTCAGGTATTGTTATGCTACTCCAAATACTGTTGCCCTCAGAATACAATGCTACTGTTCTCATTGCTAACGGGAAATGGAGGACACTGACGTCCAGTGCTAAGAACTGATTATTGAGATAGCAAATCATGGGAGAAGTAGGAAGAATGTTGCAGTTGACGTTGGCGTAGATGGACAATCGAATAACGTTAGCTTGTCAAGACGAATAACGTTAGCTTGTCAAGACGAATAACATTAGCTTGTCAGGTTGGCAAGGCAGCACGAGCAAATACAACCATGCACATTTAACAAGGAAGTCTAAGGAAGTAATACAAGGAAATTATGAGTACAAAACATACATGAGTTCATTTTCATGGAATGTTCATTTGTCCTTTTAGCTGATCGTGTTGTTTTTCATCCATATAGTTTTATTGCTGAATTTTGTTGAAATGCCAAAGCATCATTTTCAGAGCAATGTGTGCTCACACTGTTGATACAGTCTGTGCCTGCACTCAATTCGCCATTCGCTTCATGCAGTATATATATATATATATATATATATGTGTGTGTGTGTCTCCACTTTGACACTTTATTTTGCTGCTGTTGTTGCCCAACAACAGATGGTGTCTCCATGTGCTTCCTGTCCTCTCGTCTTCCATTTCTCCCGCCGTGTTCTGCAGTGAGCCGCTGTGCCTTTAAAGAAACACTTCACATTATTCTCCCCTCTCATCTTTGAGAGGGGAGAATATTGTGAGTTCAGATGCCGCTGAACACTAGTAACCACCGACACTCATTCTCACAACAGTACGTCTAAAGGCCTTAGCTGGACCGCAGTCAAGAACTGCTCTTTTCCTTTAGCTGAAAGTTGACCAGCAAAAAGACTTATTTACACATGACTTGGCAGCCCAATTCTTGACATTGGAGCTAGCTGACACTTTGACTTGCAATCGACAATGTTCTTTTTAGCTGCAAATGTCTGCATGGAAGGGTTAATCCATAGGTTTGTTTTGGCTTGGTGGTAGTGGCAGTCATTGTTGTCATTGACAACCTTTGCATGAGCTAGAAAGCATGAGTCCAATTCCATATTTTTCGTCCTAAAGTTGTTACTCGTTTAAAAAAAAAAACCTCACTTTGTGTCCATCGCATTTACACACCGACTCCGAAACCTTCGGCGGTCATTAAAGTTTTCTGAACAGGTGCAATGTTCTGCATTTCTTTCCACGTCCGTCAGGAGTTGCTGGATCACACTAAGTCATCGTACATCAAAAATGGCATTTGATGAGCTGATTCACTTCGGTTCTGCTGAGGGAAACCAATGCAGAAGGGTTATAAAACGTGTATTCTCTCCACTGACCAGCAAGGGGCGACTCTTCTGGTTGCAAAAAGAAGTCTGGTTGTATAGAAGTCTATATAAAATGACTCTACTTCTCACCTGGTTCCTCAGTAAACATGTAAACATGAGTTTATGGTCTCAATCTCTCATTTGAATTCTTCTTCAATACAGCATGTTAATTTTGTAATATGTGGTTCATTTAGAGTCAAATTGACCAGACAGAGTATATATGCTTTAGGGCCAGCTTACTGTGATTGACAGGTCTCTCTACAAAGGCTGTATATGGCGTCTCTATTTCAATTGCTCAGCATTTCAAATTTGTTTGTTGGTCATTGGTTGCACAAAACAAATCTAGTTGATGGCCGTAATCCAAGATGGCAACGGCAACTCATTCAACAGTGCTGTTGAACGGAATTAATTATTTTTTATTTTGAATTTTCGAAAAATATTGGATAATAAAGCACCTAACCAATTTTTATAGGATGACAGATTGAGAAGAAGAAAAAAAAGCAAAACATATAAACCTGGTGTGGTGTGCAGATACCTTCAGTCTGTCCGTGACACGGGTCATTGTTGTAATACTTCACAGACACACTGACATGCTGTTGTGCATGAAAACTCCAGACTGCTGACTTTTTTTCCTCTTTTTCAGTCTCGATGACTGGAGTACGTCTTGGTTTCGGGGGCATTTTCATCTCGTGGTAGAAACTGGAGCCGGTGCAAAAAGTCGACTTCTGCTTTTCTGCTGTGCAACAAACAGGAACTTCCTGTTATCTTTCATCACCTGCTACTGGCCCAGTTTATGACCCTCAGGGAATGTTCTTGCAGCATGAGATGCTGATTATTAACACCATGCCCTTACACACACCTACACACACACACACACACACACACACCTGTTCATAGCGCTGTTTAGACTCACTGTCCAGGTAGGGGAACATATGATATGCAATAACCAGGCTGGTTGAATCTGTGTTCGTAATAATTCATTTTATTCATAGTCTTGAGGTCAGCCAAACATCACATCATATAGGTTGTTCATGCAACACGTGCAGCTGTGATGTCGTCCTGTACATGGTGAACCGGTGGCCCTATGGCTCCACCTTGTGGTGACAGAGTGCACTGCATCTTTGACTTCATTCTGTCGCATGCTTCACATGAAAGTACAAGATGACTATTGCGTGTTTACATCTGTGCTTTTATTTCCCTTTTTTTGCTCATCAGAAAACAGGAACTATTTCGGACGAAAAGTAGTCGTACGACCTGATGATAATAATAAGTTGCTATACATTAGATGGTTGATTACGGTTCTTCAATAATAAGTCTTAGAAAAGGTCAGTGTCAAAATGTGATAAACAGTAGAACTTAAAAATACCCACCATGCCATTTGAAAAATCAAAAAAACATTTCAAATACAGACAGAATATGGAAAAATACTTTTAATATGTGAATTATGACTATGTCCACAGATGTCCTTATAATAATACAAGCAGTTTGAATATATATTATATCAAGGTCTATCTATATGTTGTTTTCACCCCCCCAGAACTTTTCACCATCTCTCCTTAGTATCAACCTGAATAAAGTCACATGCAGGGGGGCGGGGTTTAGAACATTTATGAATGGGTGTAAAGTAAAAATGTATAGCGTTACTTAGTGTATTAAATGAACGCTAACATGAGTGTCTTTAAAGATTCCAATTTGAAATGACGATTATGACTGTTTTGCTCCTATTCATTGACTTGATGGTCTAAGTATGAAGCACGGCTGGTATGACCTCTAGTGTTCACAAGCGGGAAATGTAATGTTTCATTTCATGCTCTGAATAAAGTGGGATTTATGTTGTTTTTTTGCTTTCCATCATGTACAGTACACAATTGGTAAAGTGAGATTTATTGAGTACGCTGGCCCGACAGACTCACCCCCCATCAAACACATCCTCTCTTCCGATGTAAGTATTGCAGATTGTATATTTTTAGTCCGACAATAGCAGACGGGCAACACCCACTGCTTCAGCTTCCTGTGTACATCTTTCCCCCATATCACCACTCATCATGCCAAAGAAAACCAACTAACCCACTCACTCACTCACACACGCACACACACACACACACACAGAGGTTATGGCGTTATGAAAAATGTATAGGACTGCTATTACAGTTTTCACTTCAAATTCCTTCAATGTGGTCGTGTTACGGAATAGACTCATAGCTTTAAAAAGAAAAGAAACACTTAACAGTACCAGGTTTTATTTTACATTTCATCCACTTGGTCCTCTCCCTGGACTCTGTCACATTCTCGTGTGTGTGTGTGTGTGTGTGTGTGTCCTGGCCCCAGTGGGACAGCCATGACCGAGGTCGCTGGGTCAAGGGAAACCGTCCAATCGGAGATGTGCCGCTCCCCATTTCCTGTCCCGAACGGAAAGCATTCCCCCGGCAGTCGGACTAAGGATGTCTGGGGATCTGCACAAAGCCCTCAGCGGTCTTTATTCACACCGGACACGCAAGTTAAACGGAATGACGGCGACGTCTTTTTTCTAATGAAAAAACGCAAACGGAAACGACATGACACAAAGACCGACCGTAGGCCCGTGTTCGTGTTCTGTGAATCTGTGTGTGGCCCGGGTGGTTCCTCTCAAGCTCCGACACTGCGCTTTAAACCTCCAACAATTCTTCTCAGAAAAATACGGAGACGCACTGAAAAGTGGAAGTTCCAGGTGCATATAGAATGAACAGTAAACCACATTATTTGAGTGCAACATGTGCATTATGCACTGATGAAGGTGAATTGACAGAAATCTGAAGAGTTCCTCCCCAGATGCTCGTTGACTTCCCGAGCCAGGCAGCATAAACATTCCCACTCCCGGCCACCAGGGGGGCCAACGCCGAGAGTGTAGGATGTTTACACTTCCTGGAGCTCAGAGATCAAAGTTGATACAGAGGTTAACGTTCATCCAGCGGCCCTCATTAGGGGCCCGACCCCCCCTGTTTGGAGACCTCGCTCCAGGCTGATAGTTTGAGTTGTATTTTCCCAGGGTTAAAAAAAAAAGGTGTTTACATCGGATCTGCTTCTCCCACAGAAAGTAGTGTGTTGTTTTCTAGTAGGACGCCATGCGGCTATATGAGCACCAGCACACCCCTTGACCTACATTCACTTTCTTCCCCCACCGAGTCTCATTTGACAGGAAATCTGCCCAGATTTATTTATAAAGAAAGTCATAAGGGATTTAGTTCCGTCTAAATGCCGTAGCTGCAACAAATATACCGCTGCATCACAAGCGGCTTGGTGGGACAGCCGGTTCCCTCGTAGAGGAGCGACGGAGAGAGAAACTCTCCGAAGGGTTCTCGAATCGGACTGTTGGGACAGAAAATGCGGGGAAAAAAGAGAAGCACAGCATGTTTTTATTCATGTGTGACGAATGCAGGGGTGGAGGAGTCTAGTAATATTAGAATGCTTCCTTCCTTCCTTCCCTGTCTCTTGAAGTGTATGTCACACTCACTTCCCCCCTCAGCCTGGGCTGATGAGTTTCAGTACCCGTCCCCCAGGATGGGATGAAGCCACTCCCATCCACAGGGAACTGAATATAGACAACCATCCCCGGCCGACGTTTCTCACATTCCCTTCCTCCTCCCTCCAGTGGTTCTGGGAGTGTTTTTTGGGCACATATTTGCTTTTGCTGTGCATTAAGTCACATGGTCCATGGACCCCGTGCCCTTTCTCACCGCCGTTAGGCCTGTGAATGAAAAGGAAGCACTCAATCCAACTGATGTGAATTCACGAGCAACTCAAAAGCACTCCACATGAACTATGTAACGTCAATGGTATTTTAAGTTTAATTTTTAGTAGCTCAGGGCCGGGGGTCGTATCGGTTGTGACGATACCCTACGACCCGGCCGTGGCAGCCGGGCAATAGAAGGCCCACCTGTTCACGCAATTAGCTATTTCTAAGTGAGTACAGTCACATGGCGCTTTTCCCACGCCGGCGCACCGGAAGCGATGTTTTTACGTCAAACCAGCCGGAAGGTGGCAGGAAAAGGAGGGAGAGACCGAGGGACTGAGTGACTGGAATGGAGGCTTCAGAAAAAATAAAAATAAAGGAAAAAAAGATGTTCAGAGAGGATTTAAAGAAATTGCTCGGAAAAACTTGTCCATGTAATCACATCTCACTGTCAGCAGGGGGAGACAAAAGTGCAGTGCAGTAGGTTTAATCTATTATTATATACCATTTCTTAAAATGAATTTATGTGGGAGTTTTTTTCTTCTTTTAAAAAAATTTTTTAAGCATAACAAAATAGTATGAATTAAAGAATACATACACTACCGTTCAAAAGTTTGGGATCACTTAGAAATGACTTTATTTTTCAAAGAAAAGCATTGTTTTTTCAATAAAGATAACATTAAATTAATCAGAAATACACTCTCTACATTGTTAATGTGGTAAATGACTATTCTAGGTGGAAACGTCTGGTTTCTAATGAAATATCTCCATAGGTGTATAGAGGCCCTTTTACAGCAACTATCACTCCAGTGTTCTAATGGTACATTGTGTTTTCTAATCGCCTTAGAAGACTAATATCTGATTAGAAAACCCGTGCAATTATGTTAGCACAGCTGAAAACAGTTATGCTGGTGATATAAGCTATACAACTGGCCTTCCTTTGAGCTTGAAGTTTGTAGAACAAAATTAATATTTCAAATATTAATCATTATTTCTAACCTTGTCAATGTCTTGACTATATTTTATATTCATTTGATAAATAAAAGTGTGATTTTTCATGGAAGACACGAAATTGTCTGGGTGATCCCAAACTTTTGAACGGTGGTGTATATTCTGTATTCTTGCTCCAAACGGGCACCGGAGTACACACCAAGGCAACGCCCTCTTCTTCCAGCTAATGCCAGCAAAGGGGTATGAAAAGAAACCAAAAGTGAGGGACTCAGGACCTAAAACAAGGGAGGCGGACCGTATTTGTATTTACCCCACTGTTGTTAATTGAATCTTATCGATGGTCGCTCTCTCATAAAGCGAGTTAGAAGTATTACATTGGGAGGGGGACACATTGTGGTACTAAGCTCACACTTGCACATGGGACACACCTGCGTACATTAACCAGAAGATGGCGACAACGGTATCAGAAGAACTGATATACCTGATGTCCCGAAAAGGTGGAAAAGAAAAGCCATCTTATGCTAAACCGGGATTTCCCCTTCCATCTAATTGCCCTTTCCGTTGATATCTTCCCTCAACCAGCGGCCTCGATACAGCGGGGTCGTAGCGCAGCGATGGTACTAGCAGTCGGCTGCTGCAAACATCCGACTGAAAGCCCCAGAACCGAACACCAGCTTCCAGTCAAGGATGTTTACAGCAGCCCTGACTGCCAACCGGCCCATGGGAGAGGATGCAGCACCTACGAGCACACACACACACACACACACACACACAGCATGCAGATACACGCCATGCAAAAGAGTGTGATCTACTGTGAACGCGGATATGTCTTTACTCAGCGCGCACACACACACACACACACACAATGGATAAAGGAATTGGATAGGACGCCGTCACAAGGCCGCCAGCTGGGCGACTTTCCCTCCACACAGCGGACGCCTCCCGCCTGCGTCACTTCCCGCTCTGTCTGCCGCTCTGTTCTTTCTCTCCGACCTGCTTTGATGCTCGAGAGGCTTCGTGACGATCCGTCATCGCACCGACAGAAAGAACAGGACGACTGGGAGAGACGGTACTGGTGCCGTCCTTTACAAACGGGATCATTTTATTCCCAGACGTGTGAGTGAGTCATTATTCGTTTCCGTTTTTGAATTTTTGGGCAGTCGAAGATTTCTGCCGTTGAATTGAAGAAGTAAAAGTGAAAAAGAAGGAGAATTTGAAGGCACGAGCCCCGTCCTCGCGCTGAGCTCTGAGCTCTGACCAGCAGAGTTCATCGTTTCCACCATGTTCTTCTCTCTCTCCCGGGCTTTTGTTGTCCAGTAAGCATTCTATCAGCATGTGACATTCCACAACCGTAACTCCCAACCCACACACACACACACACACACACATATTTACCATGTAAACACAACTCTGCCTTTCTGTTTAGCCATACACACTCCCACGGCTCAGTATGCGTACACTCACACACACACACACACACACACACACACACACACACACACACACACAAATCTAATTACTTCTTCACACACAAATGAATGTGGAGGACTCCCATAGTGCCCCCTCTGACCCTGACCCCCACAACCCAAACGCTCACTTCCTGTTTCGTCCTCCCTGTGCCTTGCTCATCCACTTAATATCAGCACACACGCACACATGCACACACACACACACACACAAAGTGAAAGTGTGCTGTATGACTTAAAACTCTGTAACTTATTTTCTATGTGACGGAGACAGAGTGAGTGTGCATGTCTTTTTAATTTGTAAGCATGGACATGAATGTGCCTTTGTGTGTGTGTGTTTGTGTGTGTGAGAGAGAGAGAGAGAGAGTTGGAGAGTGAAAGAGCAAGAGAGCATGTAATCACATGCGTGTCCTGTGCTGAGATAAAGACAGGAATGCCGTTGCTCCCCCGGTCCCTCCCTCTCCTTCACCAACAAAGGGCGAAGTGTCAAGCTACTGTAAAGCAAGCAGCGCTTTTCACCACGACGTGTACTAAAACTGAATTAAATGCGAGTTTCAAAAGCCACTCGGGGGCTCCTGACATTTCTGCTGCTACACAGGGGATAGGAGCGTGATCATGGCCGGTCCCGACGGTTTCCTTAAAGGGACAGTGTGTAGGATTCTGGTGGGGAGGTTGCAGATCGCAACCAACCAAATAGAAAAACCGGAGAACTACGGTGGCCTGCAGATAGGACTTTTGCATGACCTTGACCTTGACCTTTGACCCGATCGATCCCAAAATATAATCAAATGGTCCCCGGATAATAACAAATCATCTCACCAAATTTCATGCGATTCGGTTTAATACTTTTTGAGTTATGCGAGTAACACGCATACAAATAAATAAATAAATACACGGCGATCAAAACATAACCTTCCGCATTTTCAATGCGAAGGTAATAAAAAATGTTAAATATATTCAGAACAGGATCCAAATCCATTCATAAAATGTGATCAATCCTCAGCAAAAGTTTATTTTAACTGTTTAGCGTATGGGGGATCATATTTTATTTCGCATTTACTTTACCTCTGTGGCTCAAATGGTCAGTCAGCTTCCACTCCAGCACAAAGTGGCAGACAATCACAGAGTTGAAATAAACCAACTGAAACGTACAAATCCCCGCGATGCCCTTCAAGTAACGCTGGGAAGCCTCGAGAGCCCTTAACTCGTGGTCCTGTGGTGCACGAATGCTCTTAACTCCAGGCGGGCTATGGTAAAAAATAAAGGAGGAGAAAAAAAGCCAATGGATGGTTCAACAATGCAGTAGAAAGGGAATGCTTCAGGAATTCTACTTATCCACCGGTATATGTTATTCAGCTCTAATTACATAACTGTGTATTACTGCGTTCACACTATGTCTGCTTTACAGAACGTCTCAATTACTGTCCACGTCTACACACACTTTGTGTGTGTGTGCGCGCTTTTGTAGAGAATAATAAGATTGTAGATGTGTAGACTTATGGCTGCTACTCTCTCTCTCTCTCTCTCTCTCTCTCTCTCTCTCTCTCTCTCTCTCAGGTCACTTGGGGAACAAAGCAAACTTTATCAGAACATTGCAATCCTGCATTCCCCAGATTCTTAGCACTTGGCAACCGGCTAGTGCACAGAGCAAAGAGAGAGAGAGAGAGAGAGGGAAGAAGAGGAAGATGGGCGAAAGAGAAGCAGGTGTACACACTAACTTCTCGTCCTGCTTCATAGACTGACAGAGAAGTTCTGTGTTTTAGTTGTACAAGAATAATAGGATCATGCTGTGTGTTTAGTGACGAATCCCTAAATCCCAGGCTGTCAAAACTTCCCTCATCCAGTAGCATTTTCTACCAAAACCTTTGACTCTACTTCCAGAGGTGGACTAATTACCAGGTGAACAAAAGGAATGATAAATGACTTGGTCTCATGCTTCCTGTTTGTTTAACATATACCTTTATGTGCTTCTTGATGAACAACAGATTACATTTTCACCAAGCGTCTCTGACTGTCGCGTTGTTCCCCAAGACATAGTTGCCGTTAGTCCATAAAAGTGTTTTTAGTTTTTAGTATCTTTGATCAGAGCCAGGCGAGCAGTTTCCTCCTGCTTCATGCTAAGCTAGGCCAAAATATACAAACATGCTGACATCAATCTTCAAATCTCAGCTTTCTGATTGAAAGCGATTGTGTATTTCACTATTAATGTGAAATATCAAAGTTAAACCCCTTTGCAGTTCGTAAAGAAGAAGAAAAACTTTTGGGCGGAAATCAAAATATTGTCTTTGCAGACGGAAGCAGATGTGTTAAAGCGAAGCACCCACATGAAGAATTCCCACTATGTATATTTCCATGTCGGAGGAAAGTTCTATCAGTATTTGCGCTAAACTCTCTAAAAAGTCTGGAGCTGCTTTTGTTTTCTTCTTTTTTCTTTTACCCAAATGAGCTTTATTCAATTGTGAATCAGAAATCATACCCATATAATGAAAATATGACCCTTTGTGCTCTTCTAGTCTTCAATATTGTCTTTTACCAATTGATTGTCAGTAAGTAAAGCGGTTCCACACTTTATACCTGAAAGCAATAGTTGTAGCAGGAAAACGTTATTCATCTATATTAATATCTTTTTCTTGGTATTAGACCATACATGCATTTTGAAAATGTGATGGCGGATTTCAAGAAACGCTAACACCGCCAATGTCATTGGTGCAAGGTCAGAGTCATCGCGGTCCGATCTGTGTACTGTAAATATTCCACGGTGACAGTTAATTCATTGGAGATGTATTGATGTTTAAAATAGCTACAGAGGAAACCTTTAAAGTATGGCAAGCATCCACGTAATGTGTGTTCTTTCATCCACTCAAGAGGCACTTCTATACGCCAACACAATGAGAGAGCCTCGGCGTGGCAGGTTAAACACCATTAAAAGGTGCAGTATATCAAGGACTCGGGCACTTCGGATGACCTCTCGCTGCGTTATGTGTCAAAGTGAACCTTTGAAGTCCGGCAGCTATTCTTGTCTTTCATCAACCGAGAACTTTCAAGTACAATGTAGTCTGTTTGCCGTAATTCTCTTCATTGAATTTTCTATTCCCTTCATCATTTTGTTTGGTCTCCATGGGCAACATAGCTTTTTGTGCTAACAATGCATTCATATCATGTAGCTTGTGCTTTTTCCAAACCAATTGGAACTGGAAGAGGGGAACACATCCCGTGTCACGAAGTCACAGATAAAAAAAAAAATTATAATCATAGTTTGGAATCTACAGGGAATCAACAGATAATGACAATGGGAATCTTGTCTGATAAAACTATTTTTTAAAGAAGTCCTTCACAGCTTTACGCAAACTCCCACAAGCTCTCTTACCTTCACACACACACACACACACACACATCGGCCTGCATCAGGAACTGGCTACCACTAACAGACGTGTCATTGGTGACTCAGTACCTGCGTTAATGCCACTCCGCTAGTTACTGCTCATCTCGCTGGATTTTACATTTACACGATTCTGCGCCGGCCCCGCTGTTAAAAAGCGACAATTTCGGTAAACTTTCCTTCGACAATTTGGGCACTTTTCGACTGCAACATCCGTCGTCCTGCGCTCCCCAGACTGAGACTGATATACCATTCAGTATACGCTAATATTTGAATCCCAGTCAAACAAGTGTAATCTGCGCCGCTTGACTTCCTAATTAGATTACTTCTAATCTTCATTAGCAACACTTGCCAGTGAGTACGGCATTCGCATTAGTGCGTTAACGGTTGTGTGTGTGTGTGTGTGTGTGTAGCTTGAGTTTTCCTACAAGTTTCCACTTTATATCTGATAGCACAGATCCTGCAGTTTCCCTTCCTCCTCAGTTCATCTCTCTCTCTCTCTCTCTCTGAAGAGTTGACCTTGTGTATACGTTTCCGTCAGCAGTTTCACGGACCGGCGGATATTCCGATCAGGGGTCCCGAATACTAACTGAGCTGGTGGCCCGTGAAACCAGAACTCTGATCATTAACACTGCTGACTCCTAAAGGACAAAAACATCGGGTTAATGTCCCTCAACACCCTCGGGTGCAGAGTACCGGGTGCTGGTAGGAAACTATGTTTAGCAATGATGTTGGAAAAGTTGATAATAAACCCCTGGTCTGTCTCAATGAATGGGTTACAAACACGCACGTTTCCGTGTAGATTACACCCCCCAACGCACACACACATACACATTCTGTAGACGTGCTATAGTTACCTTCGCATTGAAAATGCGGAAGGTTATGTTTTGATCGCCGTGTATTTATTTATATATTTATTTATTTGTATGCGTGTTACTCGCATAACTCAAAAAGTAATAAACCGAATCGCATGAAATTTGTTGGAATGATTGGTTATTATCCGGGGACCATTTGATTGGATTTTAGGATCGATCGGGTCAAATGTCAAAGTCAAGGTTATGAAAAGGTCAAAATCTTCTTAAATCGCATGAAATTTGGTGGGATGATTGGTTATTATCCGGGGACCATTTGATTCGATTTTGGGATCGATCGGGTCAAAGGTCAATGTCAAGGTCATGAAAAGGTTAAAATCTTCTTTTTACCATAGCACGTCAATTTATATCCAATTGGCATGCAACTAATGCCAACATGTTCATAACTCAATGCCCAATCTTGTGATATGCGAAGGTATGCGCTCTACCGAGTGCCCGTTCTAGTTCATGTATGTGTGCTTCCCTTATTTTACTGTGATAACCGTCAAAAGGTTGGAAAAAATATTCAACATTTATTGACAAACCGGCGGTAGACGTCTGTGAGTGAAGAACAGAGCTGCAGACGAGAGGGGCTTAGCCTTGCTAGCTTAGCTAACGACTGGAAGCAGGGGGAAACGGCTGACCTGGCCAACCAAAGCTAGTGCTCAAAACGACACATTGTTGTTTTTACATGTCTGTTTAGGACGAATTCATTGCGTAGAACGTGTTATTCGTGAGCTTCAGAGGCTTCGGCAGACTTTTTTGTAAATGTCGGAGGGAGCCGAGCAAGCGGTCTGCCCTCCTTCTACTCTTCAAGCTAAGCTAGGCTAACCACATCCAGACACCAGCTTCAGACTTCTTTTTAAAGAATTGCCCCTCAATTAAAATACATTTCAATTATTTTTTGGTTTTTTATTCTTTCTCACTTTTAAATTGTTCTTCAGTTGAGCCTTCGAGCCTAATTATGTGCGTGTGCGTTGTGGTCCTGTTCCTCAGTGACTCAAAGCATTAAAAAATCACCTAATTACACCAATGGTACTCCACTAACGGTGTCCCTATCTGGAGACTTATAACTCATATATATGTTTATGAAGTCGGATTACCGAGTTATTGACTGGAAAGTAAGTAAACTGATGAGTAGGGCTGCGTATTGCTTAGAATATGATGATATGATACATATTACTATAGAGGGATTAAAATTCAATATGGGAATGTATTGCAATGCTGTGAAGAAGGTGATATATTGCAATTGTTATTTTATCCAATCACAAAAGTCAGATCTGCACCCGACATAATAGTGTGTTACATGAATCTTTCCATATAAATAACTCATAAAAAGATGTATAGTGTTTTAAGATTTGAGAAAGAATCACAAAACACTAATTTACACTATTTACAGACTAGAAAAACTGTTTTTTTTCAGCTTCGCTTTGTACCCTCTTCACATGATAGAGGAGATTGATTATTGGTCACTATGTACAAAAGGTGAGCAGCTGATTGGTTACATTAATGTGGCTTGAAACGATGGTAACTAATCCTGAACAAAACAGACTGTAGGAAGTCAGATGGGATGTAGCTCCAAATTGTTCTTCTTAATTGCCTTTAACTTTTTTTAATATGTATTACTTTTTCATTCATACATGTTTGTGCATGAATAATCCCATTTTTTTTTTAAACGTCTTTTCCCTCCTTTTGCTCCCTTTCCCCCATTTTGAGTTTGCCTCCACACACCCCGGCCCTGTAATGTGTTGCGGGATGGGCTCTAGAATACAGGAAGTCGCTCCCCGATGTCTCCATGGCAACCCTGAGGTCAGCCGTGCGAGGCCGGAGACCCCTCCTCAAACACAAAGAGCTCAGAGGCCTGGATCAACACAAACAACTCTGACACACACACACACACACACTGTACAAGCATAAAAGCAGGCAAGCTCACAAGGACATACACCTGCTTTCAACTGACTAAAAGACGTCCTGTGTAACCTCGACAGTGGCAGCACATTATCAGTTATTGTAGCTCACTGGTGAAGATGCAAATGATGCCTGCTGCACATTCAAGTTACAAGGTTCACATCAAGTCTCGTGCTAAAACTTGACACCAGAGCAGCACGGGATAAGTAAAGTAGCTTTGAATGAACAAAATGAGACGAGAGAAGTGGTGGCACATTTTAGGCAGGGTTGTGCAAGAGACTGAAATATGAAGAGGGAATAATGCACCATACAAATTTTTTCCACAAGAAGTGCAACGGGAAAATGTTGCCAGCTAAACAAATACTTCCTAGAGAAGAGAGTTTCTCTTTTTTTTGGAGAATGTTGGTCATTTCCTGCGTTCGCACAACAACAACAAAAACGCGTCGGTACGGCCCAATGATCCGAGAACACCTGGAAGGGTGCCGGCATCCTGCCACTGCGGGTACATTGGAAATTGGTTCGGACTCGTACCGTTGGATGAATACTTGCTCTTCTCCCTCACCGCAAAAAAACTTTTCTCCCTCAGTCAATCTGCCTGGGAACCAAACCGACCACCGTCACAAGGGAGGAAAGAGACGGATGAATAGGCCCGGCTGAGAGAGGGGGGAGGGGGGGTCACTTCCATATGCAACCCACTACAGATCACTGATTACCTACTTTGAATGTACTTTTTGAAGTTGACTATTCAGTGATCTAGTGGTAAGTGAAGACACGCTTGAACTGTGTCATCCACCCATGAAGTTAAAGCCCTTATAGAGCATTCTCAGAAGATCCTGTGGTTCAAATCCCCTCACTCGTATATCTAAAGGGCAGCCTGACCATGGATGGGTTCATCCTCCTCTGCTGCCCTTTATTCTACTCATCTCTCGATTTCACAAATGTAAAGACACATTCTAATTGTGTTTGACCACACTACTTCAAATACTTTTGTTTAGAGTAGCCTACATGTGCTTCAAAAATAGTCCACAGGAAATTTCCAAACATGGACAATACTCCACAAAAATATTATTTGTGTCTCAAATAAACTAAATGTAAAAAATAAAAAAATAAAAAGATTAAACATTGTCAAAGACTGCTCAGTGTAATCTGATTACTTCTTTCCGTCAGTGTGGTTCATGTCGGTGTTCCAATTAAAGTGTCCTTTTCTGTTAAATGAGTCCGGCCACCTGTTATTATTTAAAGCTGGGTGTTACTGGGAACTCTCGGACTTCAGACTTTCAGACTTCAATACAAAAATCCATACATTTTGAATGTATCCGATTGTCAACATAGTTATATACTAGATAAATCCCAAGAATGGGTACTAAAGATTCGGCTTATAGATAATTCACTGCACAGTACTTTTGCTAATTAACATCTATCTCTGATTATGACATCCCTCGACCCTCATTGGTGGAACATTAATTTATGGATGATTAGTTAAGTGGCGATAAAACCACACGAAACAATGTTTCAGGATATTTTGTTGCCAATATTATAGCGTTCATGCGGAGTTTAGGACTTGCATATTTAAATGTGTAGGTCACATCATGACTACTGTTCTACAAGGTATGCACATAAAAGCCACAGTAACTCGAGCTTCATTAATCTCTGATCGGGGTTTAACAGAAGAGGACGCCCGTCCAGGACAAGAGACAGCGGAACCAGTCCGGAGGCAAGTTAACTCACCGTGAGCACTTCCCCTGCAGACAGCGGGTGGAGACAGCGGATCAGCGGGGCTGCTCTTTACATTTCGGGGTGATTTTAAATTGCAGCGGACATTCCTTTTTTACAAACTTTGGCATACATGTTATAGAGGTCGGCTCGTGTCACGAAATGCATTCTTGTCCTCAGCGACGGGGGGTAACAGCTAAACTTGAAGACGGCAAAAAAATGCTTTTCAAAGTTCAGGAAACCCGAAGATGTCATCTATTTTATTGTACATGATACTTTCTGAAAGGCGTACTTTCTCCTGTCCCGGTTAACGCTGTCCGTCGTTAGCGACGGAGGTTTTTGTAGGAAGAAAACTGGACGCAGCCGACGGAGTCCAGCCCCCTTGTTCAATGACCGGTGTCAAAGTTAGCTCACAATCATGAACCACAACAAGACCAGGTTTCCGGTTATGCTTTTCACAATAAAGAACAAACAGTATTAGTAATATTATATTCAAAATGTGGTAAATATATATGCTATGACATGTTCAGAAAACCACACTACTTCCCCACTATTTGACAATGCTCTTTGAATATAACCTGGTGTAATGACGTTTACATGAATAACGAAAGGCAAAACATCACTTCCGGTGTTTTACTATCTTATCTACCTGTGTTTAACTTGACGGAGTCAGAAAGCTGTAGGTCAGCGGGGCCAAATCAAAATCTCACCTTGCACACACACACACGCACACACGCGCGTGCACATGCACACACACGCGGAGAGACAGACAAAACGTGTATCTTAATGAGGCCTTTGCATAGACTTTGCATTCATTCGCTAATTCAACCATTCTTTTATACTAATTCACACTTGAACAATAAAGTAAGACACAACACATTCCGGAGAAATAAAAATATAACATTTACCTCAAAAGAAGCCCAAATTCACATTATTGCTTTGTTTCGAAAAAACTTGTACAAACAAAAAAACAGCTATGATGCTGTGTACTACTGGGCCTTGAACACAACCTTCTGCCCAGCAGTGAGGAAAGGAGAAGCCTATATCTCACTTTGCAGACGGTGCATCGACCTCCACGCTGCTGACTGTGTATAGGGAGGTCAACTTGATGCTGATGTTCTTTTCATTCCGCACGGATCAGCTGACAGTGTCTCAACAGCACGTCTCCTTTTATGTGCAGGCGTTCTCCGGCCCGTAGTGCCGGTTATGTAAAGTGGAACATGTTTCGCTAAGCTCGCAGGAAGTCTTAATTGACCGCATTCTCCCGGGCGCTTCACCGCAGCCCACTGCTCCTTAATAACTAAGGATGGGTTAAATGCAGAGAACTAATTTCCCCTTGGGGATTAATAAAAGTGTATATTCATTCTAACCCCAAAGCACAACCCTAACCGAAGCCCTGACCTTAAGTCCAACTACGATCAGAAATCAGTAACAAAATAAAATCTCATGGATAAATTGCCCTTAAGAGCTAGAAATTAAAAACATGTTTTATATAGTTAAGTTCAAAAAAGAAATTGTATTGAAGAAGGTGATGGTATTAGGTTTATTTTTACTTTATACTACACTGCTTATACACACATTTACAACAACATAAAAGAATAGAAATGTGTCAGGGGCGTAAAGTGTGTGTTAGGGAGGCAATGGCCCTTCGGACGCAAACATTGTCATATGCATTCATTGTGTTGCTACTGTGTTTTAATTTGTGTGTAATGATTCCTTCTGTACACATTACATCTATTGCACCTGTCCATCCTGGAGAGGGATCCTCCTCTGTTGATCTCCTGAAGGTTTCTTCCCTTTTTTCCCGTGAAAAGGTTGTTTGGGAGTTTTTCCTGATCCGATGCGAGGTTTTGGGGCAGGGATGTCTATGTGTACAGATTGTAAAGCACTCAGAGGCAAATTTGTAATTTGTGAGAATGGGCTATACAAAACTGAATTGAATGGCTCAAGACGTTAAACATAAACCACAACATACCCAGTTGGGAGTCCTTTGTAGGATGGCCCTCCCTTTCTCTTTCTCCCCTTTAGTTTGACATCTCTCTACTGCAAACTATATCAAAGGAAGACATTACCTGCTGAAGAACAATAAATACTCGAGACCTTCTTGCGATGGGCCAAATTTGTCCAGTTGGGGGGGCTCCTAGCCCATTTCCCACCTACCACGCTCAGCCCACCACACCCATCTTTGATTTCTACGATGTCAATTACAAATCTGTCAGGTGTTGTGACTGCATGTTGCATGAGTTGTCCCCCCCCCCCCCCCCCCCCAGAACCGGGTTCAAAAAGGGAAACTGGTTTTAAATTAGTAAAGAAAACACACAATGTATTCATACCTGCAAAATTGTCACCTTTTTGAAATCAAAATAGGTCATCCACATGAATAGTGTAAATCCGAAGAGTTTTTGTTTTGGGGTAGGGGGGGGGGGGGGGGTCAACTGGCTGGCTGCCGTTTATGAGATTGGAGTGAGAAACTGAGAAAATATGATGTGGTGCTCTTCGCAATAAAACATCTTTGATGGGACGTGTCGAGTCTCGGCCAATCAGCGTTAAGATGTCTACAGCGTTTGGGGGTTCGGGTTAGCTTGAATGTCAGCCCGCTACATCTACTGCTGTCACGCTGCACGGTGTATCGATACTAACAAAGTATTCGTACGTTAAAAACGATGTGATTTTGCATATTTTTAGCACCGATACTTCATTCAGGGAGCGCTCTCACAGCGAGTGCCGTTAAGTTGCGGAGCTTTTGAGACCGTCTTCGGTTTAAAGATCTTTATTTTATTTCATTACTACTGTAGATAAATATACCAGTATCGTTTTTATGGTATATATCGTAATAAATAAAGACTCACGGAACAGGCTCACGGAACAGAATCATGGAACAGACTCATGGAACAGAATCATGGAACAGATTAATGAACAGAATCATGGAACAGACTCATGGAACAGACTCATGGAACAGAATCATGGAACAGGCTCAAAGCTCAGCAGAGCACACGAGTCAAAAACAATGAAGTTGGGTCATGAATGGCTTTAACCATATATAATTACAATGTAAAGTTGTTAGTACTATTATTTGGGCACAATCACTGAATTATTCAGAGGACCTTTTTTCTTGAAATGTTTGTTAATATTATTTTTGGTGGTCATTTGTGGCCATCACAATCAAAAGACCATAGTTATAAAAGCTTGGATGTGGTTTTAACGGTTCTGCTATCGGTGCTTTCGAAGTTACGGAGTGAGATGTCCTAATCTCAAACCTCCTCTTTATGTCTCTGTGGCCATCTTTGCACACACAAACAAACAAACAAACAAACACACACACAGACACACACATATCTCATTCCATCAGCCCATTTGTGCCGGTTGTGTTTTACCAATACCCTCAGCATCGCTTTGTTTAGGGTACAAACATGAGTAGAATCCTCCTGGTATCAGGATCTGAATGGTGATTAAATTGCCATTAGGTTTGAAGTAGACGTGTTTCTACTCAAAGCACCATAAGGACGTGGGGATGAATGTGAGAGTTGACACTCAAAGCAGAGGTGGGACGTGTGACCTCCAGAGGATATTCCCCTCGGTTTGCCGTAGGACACATGACCAGTAGACTTTATGGATCAGGAAAAAATAAGAAATTGGGTCCCGACATTCATAAAAAAAATGTTTTGGGGTTGAATTGGAATGATATTCATTCAAGACATCCATGTTGCTCTGAGAATGAATTGGAATAATTTTAACGATCCATTGGCCTTTTACTCTAGCGCCATCATCGTGTCAAAATGTGTATTTGTGCATAATTGTCACAATACCTACTTGTCTGCGAAACAAAACTCACACACATTAATGCCCAAACATTTGCCAAACAACCCTTTGTGTAGCATGAATGAGCAAATCCTTATTGGTTTGACTTTTTACAATTGTATCCCAGTTGCCACACAACAATGTGATACCACATACACACATATTTGATTGCTTTCTGGGAGGAATTGATAGGGAGATTTTGTTTAAATATATACCAAATATGTTGAGAAAATCTAAAAAGCTTGTATGTATTCACAGGCAGACCACAGTTTGTCAGAATGGGCCGTGTGCTGTCTGGAACGGTGGTCAGTGATGTTGGAGCCACACAGGGAACTGTTCTGTCTCCCTTCCTCTTCACCCTGTACACCAGTGACTTCCAGTACAACACGGAGTCATGCCATCTGCAGAAGTACTCTGATGACTCTGCAGTGGTCGGGTGTATTAGGGATGGACGGGAGGAGGAGTACAGGGCAGTGGTGAGTGACTTTGTAAAGTGGGCCGATGAGAACCACCTGCGGCTGAACGTGGCCAAGACCAGAGAGATGGTGGTGGACTTCAGGAGGAAGGCGACAGCTCCTACACCTCTGAGTGTCCTGGGAGTGGACGTGGACATGGTGGAGGAGTACAAGTACCTGGGCGTCTCCATCGACAGCCGACTGAACTGGAAGGCCAACATCAACACTGTGTACAAGAAGGCAGATGAGTCGACTCTTTTTCCTGAGAAAGCTTGATCCTTCATCGTGTGCAGCAAGATGCTGGAGTTATTCTACCAGTCGGTTGTGGCCAGTGTGCTGCACTTCGCCATTGTCTGCTGGGGAGCAGCATCGAGCCGGTGACACCAGCCGTCTCAACAAACTGGTTAGGAAGGCTGGCTCCATCATCGGCTGCCAGCTGGAGCACCTGGAACAGGTGGTGGAGAGGAGGACGTTGAAGAAACTTGTGTCCATATTGGACAACCCGGACCACCCTCTCCACCACCTCCTACAGGGACAGAGGAGTACTTTCTCCAGACGTCTCCTCACGCTCCGCTGCCACAAGGACAGATACAGGAGAACATTCCTGCCGACGGCTATGAGGCTCTACAACAGATCACCTCTTGCCAGATCCTAGTGCAATAACTGCAATAATAACTTCATATCCACACTGTTGATCTGCACTTCACACATTTCATTTACTTACACTACACACATACACACACATTTCATTTACACTACACACATACACACACTTTGCATTTTGCACACTCTGTCTATATTTAATATTTTTATATTTAATTTTATTTTACACTGCAGTCATTAGTATTGTATTGTGTATGCATATATGTTGTGTATATATACATATATATTTTATTTTATATTTTACTTTGTATACTTCTTGTATACATCTATATCTTTCACTTGTATACATCTATATCTTTCATCCCTGTATTTTATATTTTATTCTCGTGTGTTTAGTTTATTGGTGCTGCTACTGTGACGAAAAATTTCCCCTTGGGGATTAATAAAGTATATATCTATCTATCTATGTGGATTGTTTTTAATTTTTTAATATCTCACCTTTATTTAAGCAGATCCATCGAGATAAAACAAAAATATTAAACATGATTTACGAAATGGACATCATGCTGTATTGAAGAATCCTTGAAACTAGAGATTGAGAACATAAACTTATTTTTACAATGTTTACTAAGGAAATAAATCAAGAGAAAAGTAGTTGCTTCAAAACAACCAGAGGAGTCGCCCCCTGGTCGTCAGTAGAAAGATAGATGTTTTAAGACACTGACTTCACTCTGCAAAACATGAGGTTATTGCCTGCATGATACCTTTAATTAAATATACTAAATGAACATTTTGATGTTTACCACATCCAAAAATGTTAATATAAAATCCTTGTATATTTACACTTATTTGCTCTGCCCTTAGAAGACTAGTCACAAGTTCCAATAGAAGTCTAGTTAATATTTACTGAAATACCTGCCTCTTATTAATCGAGCAGGTTAATGCAAACAGGCCAGGCGTAAGCACACGATTATAAAACAACACCATCTCAATATAGACAATGATCTGCAAACAAAACCGTTTAAATTACTGGATGAAAGTGTGGGAGTGTGTGCATGTCTAGGCAAATGTGTGTTTCGTATATAGGCTATGTGAGAATGCAAACACGGCAGAGGAGAAACAAAGGAAGGGGAGGAGAAGGAGAGGAGCCGTGGGTCCAATTTCACTGGTGTGGAGCTGGAGAAGAGATGTGAGAGCACAGATATTCTATTGAGGAGAAAGAGAGCTACTGGAACGTCAGAGTAGAGGAGAGACGAAATAACATCATAAAACAGGAACACATTTTGAGTTGAAAGACTTGTATTCTGACTATTTACAGAACTAAAGCTCATTTTCCTTCTGCAATAAAGAAGCAAATCTATTCAACAATAGAGCGCTGCAGAGATTATGTTTTTTTGTAGGCCAACAAGGAAGTTATAGCATTGTATAAAACGCCAATGGGATTTATCCATTACCACCACTTTCGAATATTTCCATGTTGCAAACAAACATTTATGATAGTCACACGTTTGGTTCAGCAAGAGAATCGTCACAAAAAGCACCAATTTTATGATTTACAATAATGATAATTCAATTAAAACACAATCGGTTAGAAGAAAAAAGCTAACGTTAGGCTAGTTGTAGCTATAGTCGTCTCCTTTAGTTGTCCTGTTAGCTAACGCCTTTTTTTTGTTCGGTACTTTTTGCCGTATGTTATGTTGTAGAACACAAAGCTAAAATCTCTTAATCTCATTAACCTTATTTAAAAAATATATCCATTTCAAAATTCCCTTTTACTTTGAGACCTGGGAGCTGAAAGTGCAAATGTGCCGACTCATTTCCTAGTTTTAAGGACTCATTCCTGGTGCTCTGTGTTCTATCTCGACTATAGGGATCAAGATCTGTCATAGAGCTCAAGGCATAACGTTGAACTGCTCCGTCGGGTCAGAATTACAGGATTTGTCGTACAAATTCCTCAAGTACTCACAAAGTCCCTTCATGCTTCTTGTTGGACTAATATATGTCCTGTAATGTTCCCTCATGGATGACGTCATCAGTTCAGTCAGGTGTTGAGGACATTGTCGCTGAGGCAATCAATCTATTGGCAAAAAGTGGTTAAAGCTTGAAAGTTGATAAGATGTCTACCATAAAGATATTGTGTCACAAATTAATAGAGTAATTTTAAAGAAAGAAAACTAAAAATCTAAGTTATTAAAGAAAGGTTATATTTGAATACACTCTTGACTTTAGAATCAAATTAAGCCAAGTGTGTGTGTCTTTTGACCTCTGCATCACCACATGAATGCTTACTGAGATGTATTCTTTATGAATATGTTGCACAAAGTCTTTTAATTTGTTTTGACTGGCAACGCACTTTTTTGGACGCTTTTTTCGTGAATCCAGACTCTGAAAGCAGTCAACGCTTTCTGCTTCGACTGCATCTGTAAAAATCTTCTTTCTTCTCACAATATTATATAAACAGCAAAGAGAGTTAATTTATAACGTCGCAGAGCAAATATGAACCTGATCAGTCAGCGCTTTAAGAGTTGGCTTGTGTTTGAACACCGCCATCTAGTGCCTCCAAGAGGGAACGCACCTCCACACACACGCTTTCTGGGTAAATGAAGCGTGTAACTCACAATGGTCATGGATTAGATGAGATTCATGGTCAAGAACCAGTGTTTTCATAACACAAAGCTTCAGCTTCATCATTCGATCAGCAGTGAATCACAAATACTGACTCACATGGATGCTGTTGTTACAGAACAAATAATACGTTACTTTTACCCAAGATATGATCAATCAAGAAAAACAAGGCTACTATTATAGAGGAATTATTTTTGTAAACGTCATTTCAAAATTGAAAACATTCTTAATTTAAAAAAAAGTTTCGGGGATCTAAAAATTCATGCCTGACCGATTTTCTATTCATAATGGAAGATGGAACTCGGATTTTTGTCAATGTTCTCATTAAATACGGCGATTTAAATTCTTACCAGGTATGAAAGTCGGTTGGTGAAATTTCAACAAACTAAATTAACTATTTAAAGTTGTATAGTTAATGGGGGGAAATTATAGATGGACCTTGAGTTCTACTTGGTTGCAGTAAAATGTAGGCAAAAGAACATTTCACCCCAGTTGGGCTCACATTTTTGGTCCAAAGCAGTTGCGTATGACCTATTTTTGTTTTTGATTCAAACTTTAAAGAGAGTTGCTTTTGGTCTATAGACAGTTCTGATAAAAGCAACTTTTCGCCGATACACAGTTCATATAAAAGCAACTTTTGGTCTATGTGCTTGTGGAAGTTTGAATGTTGATAAAACCATGTTCAGTCCAGTGACCAGGATGTCTGACATCACGTAGACATCAAACGATCAATAAGATAACAACATATTGGTAGTATTGATCAAAACAAAAAAATGATTGACTATCAGCAATATTATTTTTAATATCCTTGTTTCAGAAGCTTGATTGAACCCTAGAGAAGTGACGTGTCTCGTGTCAGAGTGGGTCATCGATGCTCTGCGTGAAGTCTTCCCCGGTTTGCAGCCCGTAGTGCAGGGTGTCTTTCTGGGCGGCAGCCCAGAACATCTGCGGGCAAGAGAAGCGAGCGGCCCAGTGGCCCTGAGGGTCCACTGTCACCACTCCGCCCAGTCCACCCACTCTGGACTCCATGTAGGCCAGGCCTAAATCACTGGCAGCCTCCACCGACTGACCTGAGACCAGAGCGGGGAAGAAATAATACGGTTAGTGTTTGGGGTGAAGTGTTCATCCAGAAGTCAGTGCAATATTTAGAACAAATCACCTTCTGCAGAAACACTGAGTGTGTGTGTGTGTGTGTGTGTGCGTGTGTGTGTGTGAGTTGGTGTTACCTTGCTCCATGTGGAACAGGATGAGTCTGGCTAGAGTAACCTTCATGATGGCTTCTCCGTGGCCTGTGGACGACACTGCTCCCACCTGGTTGTCAGCATAACCTCCGCTCCCTGCACACAGTGACAATTCTTTTCCAGGATTTTTATTTTATTTTTATTTTCTCCCTTGTAGTTTGAGCTAGAAATGGAAACATGCATGTGATAAATTCGATGTCAGAAAATTAAACCTTTTGCGACACACATTTTTCCAACAGAATGCCTCCAGCCCTTCTTTTTCCAACCCAGCTGGTCAGAGGATGCAATTACACATCTGTGTCACTAGATGGGAGAGAGCATCTGCACGTGTGTGTCAGAGTGGCCACTGACTCCAGATTGTGGAATCACTCTTTTACCGTCAGCGACAGATTAGACAGGAAGCGGCCAGACTCCTCCCCTGCTGCTCGTCACTACACAACCAACGTATGCTCACTACAGCAACAGTGGGGTTATTTGTGTGGCTCTGACATCACTTCGATGAATTGGTCCGCATCAACACTGGTTTTTCAATTGGAAGCCCCCCCCCTTTTGATTGAGAAAGGAACGTGTATTTCATGCTCGCTCCACAAAGGAATCAAAGGTTGCCCCTCGCAACGGGTGTCAGCATTGTTGTGCAGCATGTTGTCCGAAACAAACACAAGACCGCACGGTTCGCTATGAACCGAGCGGGCTCTCCTGACTAACCTCACAACATTTTAATTCTTTTGGCCAAAGGCCGTCCACAAAGCTAAAAAAACACCTCCATATTGTTTCAGTAAGACTCTCTCTCTCTTTCTCTCTCTCTCTCATCCATGTATTTTCAGTGTGAGAACTGACCGATGCAGGACGTGTCGCCCACCCGTCCCTCCATCTTGTTCACCAACCCACCGGTGGAGGTTGCGCATGCCATGTTGCCCTCGCTGTCCACCGCCACTGCTCCGACCGTGCCCATCTTGCCCCTGCACAGACACACACACACGGGGACGGGAAGAAGGATTGGGAAGGTTTTTTTTCTATTTTTTGGGGAGTTTTTCCCTGATCCGATGTGAGGTCAAAGGTCAGGGATGTCGTACGTGTACAGATTTATTACATTTATAATTTGTGATATAAAGGCTATAGAAAATAAACTGAATTGAATGACTTCATTTTCGTCGAATGAACACCGAAGGTTGTGACCTGGTAACCGAGTTGTAACCGGCGAGAACCAGACGAAGAGACACCTTTGCTCGACCTTTTCTCTTTATCATCTCCATTGTTGATCCTGGAGCTCATTAGGTTCCACAAATGCCTCACTTTCTCACAAATATTCGCTCAAGAGGTTCTGAGATTTGAGGAGTGTATTTAGTTACGTCCAGGGGCTTTTTGTTTAGCCAATTAACACACACACACACACACACACACACACACACACACACACACACACACACACACACACACACACACACACACACACACACACACACACACACACACACACACACACACACACACACACCTTGATTTGGAAAACCTGCCAACCTTGAGGATGTTCCAGTCGCTTAAATAGTACTCCCCCCCCCTCCCCTTTCCAAACCCCCCAAAATTCCGACCTGCTCCGCCGTCACCAGACTAAACGAGTCACACGGGTTTCATCTCACATTTGGCTCTTCCCGGTGTCGGTGCCGGGTGCCCGGTTCTTTGTCCAGCGCATGCGGGAGTACTCGGTGACGAGGGACTCGGGGGGTACCTCGGGGACGCCCATGGACCGGGCGAACTGATTGGCCCCCTTGGCTGTCAGACACACGTGACTTGTCTGGAATAGAGCATCACAGTTCGCATCAATAAAACACGTAGAAACTAGTCACCTTTTTTTTTCTTTTTACGGATACTGCTTAAAGAAGACAAACTGCGTGTTATTTGTTGGTGTCTGTGCCGTGACCATCCCAGGCGTAAATGTACGCACCTTGTCCATCACCAGTCTTGCCAGCTGGATGGGGTTGGCTATGTTGCGCACAGCAGACACAGCGCCACTGCCAAGCGTTTTCCCATCCATGATGATGGCGTCCATCTCCACCTCCCCTCTGATATTTAGCGCCGACCCACGCCCTGGACGTTAAGAGATGGTTTGACAAAGAATATCTTGGGCACGGCGGTGACATTTGGCCGAGCCCACAAAGCCTCCAAGACGTAAAAGCATTCAAGAGTATGTGGTCTCGTTGGGTTTAGTTTAACTGTTGCATCATATGGCTATGGAGAGATTTACATTTTGAGGGAAAGGTAAAGGGCCCATTCAAGACATTTCTGTTGTTGGGAAGATTTTTGTCAAGCTTTGTAATCTTCATTTTCATTTTTGACTTTTGAGAGGTTTGCTGCAGTGTTTCTTTTTCTTCCCTCCACCAAAATGTATTTTAAATCCCATGTTAGCAAATATGAAAAGCATAACTTACATTACATTGAAAGAACCCTACCATGTTTTCTTTAGGTGTGCCTTTATGTTCAAATGTGAAGTGTAAGCCTTTATATGTTAAGCTATGTGGAAAACATTATGAAAAAAAGGGTATGTGATCTATATATATATTTTTAATCTGGCCATTGCATTAAGATATTTCTTGGATACAAGTGTTTGCATCCAAACAGTACAGTGGTACTGAACTAAAACTAGAACTCAACTCTTGGCCCCTCTTGGATCCAAAACAAAATATGACACATCAACCTTCAGCATCATCCAGTCTAAGTCTCAAGCAGCACATTAATGCCTAACCGGTAATCACAAGAGCTAACAGGCACATCACCCAGTTTACAATAAGACTATCATAAGTTAGTAACAGTGTAACATCTAAACTAGAGTATCGAGAACAAATATATGCAATCAGGAAATATGTTGGACATTTTTTGGCAACCAAAGTGTTGGACCCAATGACAGACAATATGACGATCTCTAAGAGCTACAATAAACAAACTAGAAATAAGTGTATTGGAAAGTATTATTAATATTGCAGCAAAGATGGAATGCTACCGCATGTATGTGAAACCAAACTCATGCAAATGGACCCGAAACACATGTAGAACATGTGCAAAGCATTCAGATGTTGATGCAGGGAAGAGGAAGTGACTTCACCTATATTTAAAAATGTTTTTTTTTTACATTACCTGCATTGAAATATGGGTTGTTCTCCAGCTGGCTCACGGCCTCCACCACGGCGTCCATGCTGCTGCCCCCAGCCCGGAGGACGGCGTACCCTGCGCGGGCTGCCGAGCACCCCCCCGACTTGACCTTTTCATCACGCTCCTTCGGGACTTGAGCCGATCCTCCGTGGACCACCACCACCGGAAACATGTCGATCACCTGGTTGAGGTATGAGAGTTTAAGCTTCATTTATTTTCTGCATTACTGCCAACACGTGCTCCCAACTGCCTCTGTCTAAACCATGAATAATTACATCTACCTGTCTAGTATGTGATGGTCTGTTTTTGAGCGTTTGAATTTCTTTCAAAATGATCTTGGGCGGTTATATTTGATTTCTGGCATTTTATTCAACCTTTTTCCTTTTTTTATGTTTTGATTCAATTCAATTTGGGGTGCATCAGCAGGGTCATGTCAGGAGGCATCAGACACAGCCAGGTCTAATGCACCCTATGAGACGGGAAGTCACAAAGACTCCGGGGAGGAAGAAGAGTTAGTAATGTGTGATGGAGAGATGGAAATTCATCCATAAAGAGAGAGAGAAGAGGAGACAGGTGCTCTGCAGTGTATACTAAAACGTCCCCCAGCAGCCGATAAGCCTATAGCAGCATCTCTAGGGGCTGGACCAGGTAAACCTGATTCAGCCCGAACTATAAGACTATTAAGGAGGAAAGTCTTCAGTCTACTCTTAAACAAGGTGACTGTGTCTGCCTCCCGGACTGAAGGTGGAAGCTGGTTCCATAAAAGAGGAGCTTGATAACTAAAGGCTCTGGCTCCCATTCTACTTTTTAAGATTCAAGGAACTACAAGTAGTCCCGCATTTAGTGAGCGCAGCTCTCAAGTGGGGAGATATGGTACTACAAGCTCCTTAAGATATGATGGAGCATCACCAATCAAGGCTTTGCAGGTGAGGAGAATAATTCTAAATGCGATTCTTGATTTTACAGGGAGCCAGTGCAGAGCAGTTAATACGGGATTAATGTGATCTCTTTTCTTAGTTTTAGTGAGAACACGAGCTGCAGCAACTGGATTTGTTTGCATCTTTTTGAGACAAGATGTCCCTTTTTAAATGTAACATGAAATGTAACATGAAAAAATGCAGTCCTTGAGATTTGCTTCAGATGGGGATTAAATCACAAGTTTACAGTGGTGCTGGATGCCAGGACAATGCCATCTACAGAAACCACATCACCAGATAATTGATCTCGACTTGAAGCATTGTATAACATCTGTAAATAAGCTTTCCTTGTATCAGCTAGTGAATAATCACGCACAATTCAGAGACAAACACAAGTAATACATGTCTTGTTTCGTCTCGCCCCTTATGTGTGTGCATTGAGAGTATTATCCAGAAGTAACAGTGTAACACAGATTGAAAGAGCAACCTGCTAACCACTGACCCACAGTGGCTCTTCAACAATTAGTAGATTGGGACTATATGTTTTCTTGCTTAGTGTTAATGTGCTCTTTAATTTGACTGTTTAGCTTTTGACTTTGACTCGGTCACGTTAGCCGTCCGCAATTCAATATTTAAAAACACAAAAACAGCTTGAGTGCAAGTTAAACACAGTAGCCTATAGAGTTTTTAAAATGTTTTGCTTCTGCTGAAATATCGACATTTGAGATAAAAGTGATACAGAGAAACTTCCCAGAATTAAAACGCATTTGAAAGGAGAAGGAGGGGGCGGAGCTTTCCAGAGTAACAGTGAACGTTGTCATCGCTGTTTTTTCTTCTTCTATTGACTCTGACAGTCAATTCACTTGAACACTGGATTTTCAATACTGGGGAATTAACTCTAAATATTTACATCAACACTGGGGACTATTTACTCTTACTATTGTTGTAATAACTAATATACTTTGACACTGAATTTTTAACACTGGGGAATTTACTGTGTAAAACTGTGTAGCCTAAGTAGTTTTAGGTTTTAACTTGCCTGGGTCCAGACCTTGGAATGCACCGATGCTTTTCACTGGACAGGAGGGGGTTTGAAAAGTTGCTCTATGTAAAGCTATCTATTATGTTAGAAGACAAAGGAAGGGGAGTACAACGTTCAATATTTACCTCTGAGACGTGTCATGTGTCCTTTGGACCGGAGTAAAAGCATGTGGGCCGGCATCCGCGGATACTCGGTTATGTGAGCCGCGGCTTGAAATGTAATGCACTTCTATTCACGGTGTTACGGTACGAGGGCTTGCGCGGCCTAAAAGTATGGAGATAGACCCATTTTTTCCAATAATTTCTCCACTTTCATATAAGAAGTCAAAAACAAGATATTTGTGGACATTATATAAATTAATATTATCGTAAAAATTTAAGTTAAAGAAAAAATGATATTCATAAAATTCAAATATTTGAACTTTTTTTAAAGCAGATCATTAAAAGTGTATCTAAAAATGGCACTGCTTTATTGTTAGTGATGACCTCTGCTATGCCCATGATTATTTACATGATATTAAACTTAACAGATATTAAGATAATTAAAGTTAAAGTCACCTCAAAAGAAATACTGATATTAATACTTTTCCAATATTTTAAAGCAGATTATTAAAAGTGTTAATTAATATGATACTGGTGTGTTGTTCATGATAACCATCTGTTATGCTGTTTTTTAAATGAGACTTCACTTTACAGTTTTACAGAAAATAAGAGTTAAAGTCACCGTAATAGAAATAATGATATTCTGAATTTTCCAAGACTTGAACTTTTTTTAAAGCAGATCATTCAAATTGTTTATACAAATGACACTGCTATGTGGTTCATGATGACCTCTGCTATGCCCATTATTATTTTCATGATATTTTACAGTACAGATATTGAGAAAAACTAAACAAAATAAAAACATGTTGCAGGAACGTCATGGCAGTGTAATTCTTATGTACACTTTTAATGATCTGCATTTAATAGATAATTATGAATATCAGTATTTCTCCTGTTAAACCCCACAGCCTCCACATGTGGGGGCTTAACGGGCTGATTAGACTGTCTAAAACACTATAATAAACATGAGTAAATATATTCATGTTGTACATCAAATTAAAGACGACAACTTGGGCGATAAGAATCAGCAAGCCATTTTAACACAACTCAAATACCATCTTTCAATAATCATTTCAATATCATAATCATAATTGTGTCAGCCACTTAGAACGTTTGAACTAGCGACACGTAGCTCCGTGCTATCGTAAGAAATTAGATATTATAAAGCAAGAGAACTTCACACAGATTCTAAATATTTTTTACAGAATCCTTCTGCACCAACGCATCATGGAGATATGAGCCAAAGAGCACAGCCACATTAATCGCTTCAGAGATTTAGAGCCAGCAAATGCAGTTTACCCTTGCTGATTAGAAGAAGAAAAAAACGAGTTGCTCCTCGGGATTCAAGCTGTGTTCTGTGTTTGTATTTTTCCTTTTAAAAACAAGGCGGACCTTTGGGGAACACGTCAAAGTCAGCTGTCAGGAAGTTCAATTTCAGCAAATCGGATTTCTTATTTAAAAAATGGCGACGCCTTTCTGTCTCCTATTGGCTCACAGTGCTGTCAATCTTGTATTTCTTGGTACCAATCGATTATATTGGCATTAAGGGTTCCAAAGACCTGTGGCTTTTTAAAATCCACCCTTCCCCGGCGGAGATATCTGCGTGCGCAACAGCTGCCTGTGATAGATCCAAAAACGGCTTTACGCGCAGCACACAAGCGCACAGCACCACTTTTGTTGATCGTTCTTTCATCTTTGGTTTCTGTTTTAAAGCCACAAACTGATGTATTTGGATGTATTGAACACCAACAGTAATCTACAAGTGAAATGTATATAATATGTCTGGTACATGAGAAAAGTCAAATGGCACAGATGGTGCCCAAATGTGCCCAAATGCACATTTTAGAGACCTCGCCTAAATTCTCTTGACTAAAAACTCTCCAACTATTGTTCTGCTTTATTTTTTTCTAAGCCATACTTCACATAGAGACTGTTCACAGGTTGTGTTATTATCTGGGTGATTGTAGGCCTTTGCTGTGCATCCATCCAGGAGATATTCATCCTGAAAGTGCTTTTTTTCGAGTTGAACCTGAAACTTCTATGAAAATAGAAGTTTCATCTTTATTTACTCTAAACCAGTAACATATATACCACACATCTAAACAAAAGCTCACATGTGTTGCCTTTATTATAACACCAACATTATTCAATTCAGTCATTTCGAGCAAAAACCTCAAAAATCAGGCGGGGTTCAATGTGATTTTAACTTTTATTTTAACGATAATATTATTTAATATAATGTCCAAAAATTATGTTGTTTTTGACTCTAATGTTGTTTTTGATATGTTATATTAAATTGAAGAAATTATTGCTGAAAATTGGGTCTATCTCCTTGCTTTTGGGCCGTAGGCCTACAAGCCCTCGTACCGTAACACCATAAATAAAAGTACATTTCATTTCAACTACATTGAACTAACACTACGAGCTTGCAGCTTGATTGACAGTTTACCCCGCAGCATGGTCTCCTGGTCCTCTGCATGGGACGGAACTGAATTAGCTGACGTTGTGATTAAAGTGGATGAGGCAGTTAACTATTTTTATTTGGATATGTATTAAACGAGAGGCGCATAAGGGAGCTGTATTTATATTGAACTACATAGACACAGGGGGGAAAGGATGAGTCCAAAGTCGCCAAGGAAAACGGTCATAAACGATGTTACGGTATTTTGTATCAGGCTGTCGCGGGAGAACAAGACGGTCCTCAGTGACGTACATTTCCTCGGTAATGTTACGTCACTGAGGACCGTCTGCCAATAAAACCCACTTTACGTGTAAAACGCAACAGTTATCTGCAAAATAAAACAATTCTCAGTGCACCTGCTGAACCTGAAGACATATTTGCTTTCAGCTTCAATCACACCAACATAAATACGGCGAGTCGTAAAGATGAGATCAAGCACCCTCGTTTCTGGGATATGCCACTTACAATTTCAAAATAAAATACAGACTAAAACACAGCAATCAGATTTAAGTTTGTTTTATTGGATGAAAATGAGATGAAAGAGAATGTTTGCAAATTGGTAATTAAGTAAACTATTTTTTTCTTTTCCTTTGCTGAATTTTACAATTAATATAATCCGTACACATGACATATTGCTTCTGTCCACCCAGGGAGAGGGATCCTCCTCGTTGATCCTCCTGAATGTGTCTTCCCTTTTTTCCCCATGAAAGGTTTTTTTTTCTATTCTTTAGGGAGTTTTTCCTGATCCAATGTGAGGTCAAAGGTCAGGGATGTCGTATGTGTACAGATTGTAAAGTCCTCTGAGGCAAATTCGTAATTTGTGATATTGGGCTATATAAAATAAACTAAATTGAATTGAATTGAATACAGGCCTCTTGGCTTTTACTAAGGTATTCTAAAAATAATCGTTCCCCTTTTCTTTACAAATTTTAAAATCCCTTTAAAAAAGAGGTTAACCTTTTACCATAACATGATTTAAGATGTTCAGTATTATAATAGTATTAATGATAATTGTAATTATTATAAAGAACAACTATTTCAACATCACCAAACATGTCGACTTTCCCACCCATAAAAAGGGACCTACACTTGACCTGGTCTGAACCTCCGGCATTAGCATCTCAAATCTAACCAGCATTGACCTCACCATCTCTGACCACCTGGCTATCACCCTGGACATAGACATCCCCATCTCTGACCACCTGGCTATCACCCTGGACATAGACATCCCCATCTCTGACCACCTGGCTATCACCCTGGACATTGACATCCCCATCTCTGACCACCTGGCTATCACCCTGGACATTGACATCCCATCTCTGACCACCTGGCTATCTCCCTGGACATTGACATCCCATCCCCATGTGAAGCAGAGCCGCACCATAACATTCCGGAACATCAAATCCATTCACCTCCCCTCGCTCTCCTCCTCCTCGTCTGCCATTGTCTCTGCCTCTGCTCCTATTCCGACTGCCTCCCCCACTGCCCTGGTCAATTACTATAATCATGCACTCTCCTCCTGTCTTGACCTCATCGCCCCCAAAAAATCCAAGCTTGTCTCCTTCACCCATTCCGCCCCCTGGTACACTGACCAACTCCGCCACCTGAAAGTACAGGGCCGTCGACTAGAACGCCTTTAAAAAAAAAAACCAGACTCACTGTTTACCTGGATGCCTACAAACTCCACCAACAAAAATAAAAAAATGCCCTCAAGGCCGACGTGGAACTGCTGATGTCGATGAAGGGAACCGCTCGAGCCTTCTTGAAAAGTGAGATAAATCTGAAAAAGAGTCAATAACTGAAAATGAGACATTTGCAGCTGGATGTGTGAAGTGTTTGTCACTCTCTCTGAGCATCGCTGCCCTAAATAAGAACCTCCCGTGGGTCAAAGCTGTTGAACGAGTCAACCAAGTGTATGCTTTGTTGCATGCCCGTAAAAGTCAGGAAATTAATTGTCTGCCCGTTTGGGCCTGTTATGAGACGATGATGATGGTGGCGATGATGATGATGATGAAGGGTTTGGGCTAAGCCTTTTTCGCCAACATGGCAGGCTCCAGACTCGCAGCTGCACTGCTGCTCTCAGTCCATGTTCCTCCCTTCCCCTCTGCGGCTGCTCAGTGAGCTGACCATGGTGCTGAAATAAAAAGTCAAGCTTGACTGTGAACCATACAAGCGACACTGTTGACCTGGACCTTACAGTGCAGTTTGTATCGGGGCCTGCAGGGTCCCTATAGGGTCACACAAAACGTGGCATAGTCTAGTTTTGGTACACAGGATATACATTGTATAACATTTTATTAATTTTCCAACCCAATCATGGTTGACAGAGAATGTTATGCATTTCAGACATTGGCTTTGATCAAATCTGGATTTCAGGCTAAAAATAGCTTCTAAAATTCTAAATTTAGATGAATGTGACACGATTAATTATCTAGTCTGATGCGGTTTGTTTGGTTTACATGTGTGTGTGTGTGTGTGTGAATTGTCATGTTTTCGGGGGGCCCCTCTCTCCACACGGCCCGTAATTAAAATGTTGCACGCTGACATACTGCAAATGTCACCCTATAGCCATACATGTGCACGGCTGAATGTGTGGTAAACCCCAGGCTCCATTCGGAATGTTTTTCAACATGAGGAAGTAGTGTGTGTGTTTGTGTGAGTGTGTGTGTGTGTCTGTGTGTGTGTGTGTGTGTGTGTAAGGATGGATAAGGAGGAAGGACAGAAGGAAGGAGTGGAGAGAGAGAGAAGGATGGCGGAAGGGAGTAAGGAGAAAAAAAGGGGGATGCGCGTCATCCTAACACGCAATGATTGGTGGGAGAGAGGAGGCGGAGGAGGAGGAGGGTGCAAACACTCACACTGCGACGGGTTTCATACTATACTGGGAAAGGGTTCTTCGGGCTTACATTCACAATTTCCTTCCCATTGCAGTTTAGTTTGACCTACTTGACTGTGCCTATGTCTCCATTTGTTTTTGTTTTTTTATTGATTATAGTCTCAGTCTCTTCACTTTACACTCTGCATGTTTGCTCTTGTGTTGTTCTACTAATGTTCTCTTGGTCCTCGGCCCCCTGAAATAACGGTTAACGGTTCTCTTGACAATATTTAGAGAATGAATATTGCATACAATGTTGGGTATCAAACTAATGCATTAGAAGGTGCCCCACAGCTGTTAACGGCATCTGGAACGATGCAGTCGTCAAGGAAGCAGCCTCAGGTCCTTCCCATAGGCGCCGTTAGTGCGTTAGCAGCAAGACAGGCACGGCCATGCCGAGAGCCCTGCAGAGGCTATGGATGTGCTCTGAAATTCTAAGTTAGCACCTTTAAACTAAGCCAGAATGTATTCACAATCTTATTTTCCATGCTGGATTTCTCTGTTTTCTGAATTTGTTTTTGCAAATGTTGTATACATCAAACGGAAATCTGAATATTGGATAAAACCGGGTTGAAGTTTAAAAGATTTGTATTTGAGTCAAAGGTTTTCACAGATGGGATTTTGTTTTTGTCTTTGTATTACCTTCGCATTGAAAATGCGGAAGGTTATGTTTTGATCGCCGTGTATTTATTACCTTCGCATTGAAAATGCGGAAGGTTATGTTTTGATCGCCGTGTATTTATTTATTTATTTATTACCTTCGCATTGAAAATGCGGAAGGTTATGTTTTGATCGCCGTGTATTTATTTATTTATTTGTATGCGTGTTATTCGCAAAACTCAAAAAGTATTGAACCGAATCGCATGAAATTTGGTGGGATGATTGTTTATTATCCGGGGACCAGTTGATTAGATTTTGGGATCGATCGGGTCAAAGGTCAAAGGTCATGAACAGGTCAAAATCTTTCGCAGAACTCAAAAAGTATTGATACGAATCGCATGAAATTTGGTGGGATGATTGTTTATTATCCCGGGACCAGTTGATTAGATTTTGGGATCGATCGGGTCAAAGGTCAAGGTCAAAGGTCATGAACAGGTCAAAATGTTCTTGAATCGCATGAAATTTGGTGGGATGATTGGTTATTATCCGGGACCATTTGATTAGATTTTGGGATCAATCGGGTCAAAGGTCAAGGTCAAGGTCATGGAAAGGTCAAACTCTTTTTACCATAGCACGATACATTTTGTCCAATTGGCATGCAACTAATGCCAAAATGTTCATAATTCAATGCCCAATCTTGTGATATGCGAACGTATGCGCTCTACCGAGTGCCCATTCTAGTTTATTTATTTATTTGTATGCGTGTTATTATAAAACTCAAAAAGTATTGAACCGAATCGCATGAAATTTGGTGGGATGATTGGTTTATTATCCGGGACCAGTTGATTAGATTTTAGATCGATCGGGTCAAAGGTCAAGGTCAAAGGTCATGAAGAGGTCAAAATCATTTAAGAGGAGACTCAACAGTCAGTTGAACCAATCAGATGATTTTGATCAATTTAATTTATATGAACCAGGAATGATTTATACGAAACCAGTTAAAGTCAAGAGTCAAACGGTCAAATAACATGAAATGTGCATTGGTGGATGATAACGCTATTAGGTGAAGATGACATTTGATTTTTTAAGAAAAACTTGGGGTTCAACGTATACTTTGAAGTACATGATGCGTCTCGAGGTGAATAGAGTTTAGCCAGATAGTTACCATGAAGGTTTAGTTATTAAGCTCTTCTTTTATGGAACCAGCTTCCACCTTCAGTTCGAAGCAGACCATAAACCCACCATTTGAGGAGAGAAAACACTGTTATAATTTTCATCTACTGTATTTCAGTTCGAAACCCACAAGTCAAGAGCTCAAACGGTCAAATTGTTCCGACCTGTATTGGCCTTGAGAATAACGCCACTAGGTTGCAGGTGAAAGTAAACATCGGCGGAGGCTATAGCAAAACATGTATCAGGGGCCAACGGTCTGGGGTCTATGTTCGATAGTTCGAAGGGCCAGACTTAGTTCATCAGTTGATTAGGTAAGCTCCCAGCCTGCTGATTGGCCAGCTGAAGGCCGGCAACCATAATTCCACCCTTTAAGAGTATAAAACATATGTTACAATGTATGTTAGTTGGACTTTCTCAATTCGATGCCTGAAAGATCTCCAAGCGGCAGGCGTTTGCATTCCCTGACCTGTACCTTTAAGAATAAACTCAATATTCTTGTGAAGTACGGTGTGTGCATCATCGCAACCAGGTAGTGGAGGACGCTATGTTCACTCTTATTACAGCGGCCACCGGACAAAACTTCCTGCTCAGTTGAAAACACAGCATTTGCCAGTTTTTACTGCCTCACCACTCACCCAGCTGCAGATGCTAGGACATCTAATTGCAGGGCTGAAAGCTTAGAGGAGGAGACAGAGGGCAGAGCACAAGGAGAAGGATCTCCGGCTGGACAAGCCAGGAGAAGCTGGTCCTCACAGCCCAGAGAACAACCCAGAGGAGGACTTGTTATGGACTTTGTTTGAAGATAAGTTTGTTAAAGAACCTTTTTCTCCCGGGACGTTTGGACTATGGACTTTTCTTATTTGTTGGAATGAATAAAACTTCCTGTTCATTTTAAACATTGCATTTTGCCAGTTTTTATTGCTCCTTGCTGCCCCACCCTAGACGGCAAAGGGACAGCCCGTGACGTGAGGTGTCTCGCGATCCTTTCTTCATCATAATTCCATCATCCTCCGGCTGGTGAGAAGAACAGTCTTGATAGTGAGGTCACAGCGTCACTGGGTAAACATATCGTTGGCTTCATTAACTAGCGCAATGGAGGATATATGCTGTAAGTGTAGCTGCGAGTGATTGCACCTTAAAACAACCTTTTAGTGTATGGGGGGGTATTGTTGAAATTTGATGGTGAAAGGTGTTTGGTTAAATTTAATTAGGGTGCAAAGTTGTTGCACAATAGGGGAGAGCAGTTAAAAAAGCTGAATAAGATAAAAAGAGGAAAGAGAGTTTAGAATAACTGAGGTAAAGTGCATATTTAGTAGGTGCAAAGTTAATCAATAAAAGGCCTTTATTTGCTTTCAAGTAACAAGTCGTGAAAATATTGAAACATTATTACAATAAGTTTTAACATAAATTGTAGGAACAGTTTAACAATGATTAGTTAGGGTTTTTTTTTAAAAAAATTGAGAATGAAATTTACGATGTTGATATAGAAATTAAACCTGTTTGTTTGTTCTGTCTTTGTTTATACACGATAAATGAGAGGAGACTGAAGGAGCTGCAACCAGAAGGCAGCTGGCGCGGTGCCAATTCTAGGGCGTGACCGCTGATTGACGTGTCCACTGACGTGCTGACGTCACCGATGTGCAGCTGATCAGAGGCCTGTACAAACTTATCACAAACTCCTAGAGCGAAAACCTGCATTTCTCATATTTGTGTGTTATATACCTGCTTTCATTTGTCATACTTAGGCTTATGAGAATACATATGAAGACTAAATGCACGGTAGTCAGTTTAATAAATAAATAAATTAAGAGATAAAAGGTTTGGCAACTGTTTGACACTTTAAATGAGATAAATGAAATAATCATAATGAACATCTAAATATGTTTTGCTTTGATAAAACAATTTCAATATGTGATAAAATAAGACAATAAAGTTAAGATAAAAATAGATACGATAAATAAATAAAAGTAAAACCAAGTATCAGAAAGCTATAATGGGAAGAAAGGACACTACGAATCCCAAAATGATTACACCTGTTGCTTTGGTACAGAAGAATAATCCTTTAGTGAGCAACATTGCAAAAATCTCGAAAAAATGGCATCGACGGTGGTCCAATATTGATCGACCGTGGCCAGTGGAGGGGACCCTCAACCCAGAAGTAATTAAGATAATGCAGGTACTTGTAGCCACTTACAAGGCGGATCAAAACTAAGGAAACAAGGGAAAGAAACGCAGAGAAGAGGAAAGTGGAGCTTGCTTTTCTTAAGTTATTTGAAGAAGAGGGACAAAAACTGATTACATCTGCGTCTGTAATGTATCCCAAGAAAGTCTATCCTCAGTTCCCAGTGTCCAGTCAGAAGGGGCGCCATCAGATCAGTGAAATGACCTGAAGAGGACAAGGGGGGCTGTGACCCCAAAGCCAAGTGGATGTTGGCGAGAGCAGACAAGAGAGAAGACAGCGAGGAGGAAGACGGCGATGAAGAGGACTCCCGGATGATCTTGAGTGAAGTCAGAGATTTGCAGATGAAGAAGGAAGAGTTACTGAAAAAAGGTTCCCAGCTTTCAGGCATGAGAAGTAGACTGCAATCTAATAAAGTGTCAGCACCAGGAAGCATGTTCCCAGTGGTCATCAGAGAACACGGTTTCGAATATAGACCATTACAAAGCACAGATGTCGATCATAATTGAAAAACTCCCCATTATCCAAGATGGGGCACATCCGTGGATTTCAAAACTAGATGAGCTTTTGATCGGACAACTCCCTGCGATGGGGGATATTAAGAAAATCTTGGCCAATATCGTTGGCGTTAACGTTCTGGGAGAGCTCTTACAGAAAGCTGGACTTAATCAGTACGTAGGAACCAGTGTGAATGATTCAGACTTGTTTGCTGCCAGTAGAGGTCAAATGTGCAGGGCATTGAAGGTCACGTTCCCGACGAACGTGCATCCTGATAATATAATTATCCAACCACTCGGAGAGGAAGAAAATCCAAGAGCTTTTGTTTCAAGGTCTCATCAAGTGTGGATGAATGTCACAGGCAACGACCCGGATCTGCATCGTATGGACCAGTCGATTTTGCGGACCAAAATTCTGATGGGGTTGCCCATTGCAGTAAGAAACAAGGTGAAAGAGGTGGTCGGCCTTGGAAACATGAAGAAGAGTGTGTACACAGATCATATAGCCCACCAGGTGGCGCTGTATCGGAAGAGGGGAGACGACTTGAAAGAACAGGACCGAGAGACCCTCAGGAAACTTAATCATTTACAACTGGTGAGTGATAAGGTTGAGAGTAAGCAGGCCTTGGCGATGAAGAACCAGGATCCACCAAATCAACCAGTACCACAACCTGAGCCGAGACAAACTGAGATCCAGTCGTTCTACCCACAGCCAGCCTTTGATCATGAACAGTATTGGAGTGGAAGTGAACTTGAAGGTCAATATTACACTCACGGATGTGACTGTAATGAAGGAAGCTGCTTCTGTTATTAAACAGGTATAGACAGATTTTCACGATGGCCTGAAGCGTGTTTAGATGGATGAAAAAACAAGTTTTCAAACTATTGCCAAATCTAAAGCTCATTTGAAAGGTTAAATACTCAATATAGTTTGTGGATAAAATGGTGAAATTAATTTAAAGAAAACTAGGAATTAAACAGCATCTTAGTGCGAAAAGAATACAATTTGTTGTTGTTGTTGATATGATAACAGTTTTGATTTTCTTGCTTTTTCGGAACTATTTAAGTTCCAAGGGGGGATATGGTGAAATAAATGACATTTTTGGAGGGACAATTGATGTTTTGATTTGCATCTGTTATGTATGCAAAGCTACTGGTTCTTTTTTCATTCTAGAGCATTCGGGGAGAAAACCACTGTGGGGTGATGGAGTGTTAAAGGACTCCAAAGTTGAATGGAGCCAGACAAAACAGGAACATAACGAGAACCTGAAAAACTTTGAACGAGAACTGAAAAACGTCATCGACACTACAACAAGTGTCAAGACTGCTGAAGAACTGCATGTCTTCTCATATATGAAATATTTGAACTTAATTTTCTTGTTTATGTGTTAATTGTTTGGAGAAATTATATTTTCTGTTGTTTGATGAATATAATGGAACCTCAGATGTTTTCTTTTTCGTGACGTTTAGGGACAGGGGTAATTAGGCAGGAAGAGGTCCGGATGATGGTCCGATGGGCTGACCTAGTCTGACTCTGGATATTATTTTGTTATTATTTGCTGAGGAATTCCAGATGTATTTAAAAGTAATTTCTTTACACAATTTGCTTAAAATTGAGCATTTCAGTTGTTTGAGTTAGATGCAAGGTTGCCTAGGCAGAGGCAGCGTGAGAGGATTTTCCTGTCAACATTGTTTTATTGAAATCATAAGAAATGATTTCTGCCAGACAGGTTTTTAGAATCTCACTATTTTTGAAACTCTAATTTGAGACCACTTTTAATTTTTATACAGTCACAGTAATGATAGAACTATACTGTTAGACGTGGTGATATTATTGTCTGTTTTCGAGACTTTGATTAGCCTCGAAAGGGAGGAATATGTAGTATATTTTCATCTACTGTGTAATATCAGTTTATACGAAACCTACAAGTCAAGAGCTCAAACGGTCAAATAACATGCGACTGTGCATTGGCCTTGAGGAGATAACGCCACTAGGTTGCAGGTGAAAGAAACATCTGTCCATCCTGGAGAGGGATCCTCCTCTGTTGCTCTCCTGAAGGTTTCTTCCCTTTTTTCCCGTGAAGGGTTGTTTGCGAGTTTTTCCTGATCCGATGCGAGGTTTTGGGGCAGGGATGTCTATGTGTACAGATTGTAAAGCACTCAGAGACAAATTTGTGAGAATGGGCTATACAAAACTGAATTGAATGGCTCAAGACGTTAAACATAAACCACAACATACCCAGTTGGGAGTCCTTTGTAGGATGGCCCTCCCTTTCTCTTTCTCCCCTTTAGTTTGACATCTCTCTACTGCAAACTATATCAAAGGAAGACATTACCTGCTGAAGAACAATAAATACTCGAGACCTTCTTGCGATGGGCCAAATTTGTCCAGTTGGGGGGGGCTCCTAGCCCATTTCCCACCTACCACGCTCAGCCCACCACACCCATCTTTGATTTCTACGATGTCAATTACAAATCTGTCAAGTGTTGTGACTGCATGTTGCATGAGTTGTCCCCCCCCCCCCAGAACCGGGTTCAAAAAGGGAAACTGGTTTTAAATTAGTAAAGAAAACACACAATGTATTCATACCTGCAAAATTGTCACCTTTTTGAAATCAAAATAGGTCATCCACATGAATAGTGTAGATCCGAAGAGTTTTTGTTTTGGGGTAGGGGGGGGGGGGTCAACTGGCTGGCCGCCGTTTATGAGATTGGAGTGAGAAACTGAGAAAATGTGATGTGGTGATCTTCGCAAAAAAAGATCTTTGATGGGACGTCGAGTCTCGGCCAATCAGCATTAAGATGTCGACAGCGTTTGGGGGTTTAGGTTAGCTTGAATGTTAGCCCGTTACATCTACTGCTGTCACGCTGCAAGGTGTATCGATACTAACAAAGTATTCGTACGTTAAAAACGATGTGATTTTGCATATTTTTAGCACCGATACTTCATTCAGGGCGCCTCACAGGCGAAGTGCCGTTAAGTTGCGGAGCTTTTGAGACCGTCTTCGGTTTAAAGATCTTTATTTTATTTCATTACTACTGTAGATAAATATACCAGTATCGTTTTTATGGTATATATCGTAATAAATAAAGACTCACGGAACAGGCTCATGGAACAGAATCATGGAACAGAATCATGGAACAGGCTCATGGAACAGAATCATGGAACAGAATCACGGAACAGAATCATGGAACAGACTCATGGAACAGAATCACGGAACAGAATCATCGAACAGAATCATCGAACAGAATCACGGAACAGAATCATGGAACAGACTCATGGAACAGAATCATGGAACAGACTCATGGAACAGAATCATGGAACAGACTCATGGAACAGACTCATGGAACAGAATCATGGAACAGGCTCAAAGATCAGCAGAGCACACGAGTCAAAAACAATGAAGTTGGGTCATGAATGGCTTTAACCATATATAATTACAATGTAAAGTTGTTAGTACTATTATTTGGGCACAATCACTGAATTATTCAGAGGACCTTTTTTCTTGAAATGTTTGTTAATATTATTTTTGGTGGTCATTTGTGGCCATCACAATCAAAAGACCGTAGTTATAAAAGCTTTGAGGTGTCATCAAACAACGTGGATGTGGTTTTAACGGTTCTGCTATCGGTGCTTTCGAAGTTACGGAGTGAGATGTCCTAATCTCAAACCTCCTCTTTATGTCTCTGTGGTCATCTTTGCTCACACAAACAAACAAACAAACACACACACACACACACAGACACACACATAATCTCATTCCATCAGCCCATTTGTGCCGGTTGTGTTTAACCAATACCCTTAGGGTACAAACATGAGTAGAATCCTCCTGGTATCAGGATCTGAATGCTGATTAAATTGCCATTAGGTTTGAAGTAGACGTGTTTATACTCAAAGCACCATAAGGACGTGGATGAATGAGAGTTGACACTCAAAGCAGAGGTGGGACGTGTGACATCCAGAGGATATTCCCCTCGGTTTGCCGTAGGACACATGACCAGTAGACTTTATGGATCAGGAAAAAATAAGAAATTGGGTCCCGACATTCATAAAAAAAATGTTTTGGGGTTGAATTGGAATGATATTTATTCAAGACATCCATGTTGCTCTGAGAATGAATTGGAATAATTTGAACGATACATTGGCCTTTTACTCTAGCGCCATCATCGTGTCAAAATGTGTATTTGTGCATAATTGTCACAATACCTACTTGTCTGCGAAACAAAACTCACACATTAATGCCCAAACATTTGCCAGACAACCCTTTGTGTAGCATGAATGAGCAAATCCTTATTGGTTTGACTTTTACAATTGTATCCCAGTTGCCACACAACAATGTGATACCACATACACACATATTTGATTGCTTTCTGGGAGGAATTGATAGGGAGCTTTTCTTTAAATATATACCAAATATGTTGAGAAAATCTAAAAGCTTGTATGGATTGTTTTAATTAGTTGTATCTAACCTTTATTTAAGCAGATTAAATCCATCGAGATAAAAAAAAATATTAAACATGATTTACGAAATGGACATCATGCTGTATTGAAGAATCCTGAAACTAGAGATTGAGAACATAAACTTATTTTTACAATGTTTACTAAGGAAATAAATCAAGAGAAAAGTAGTCACTTCAAAACAACCAGTCATCAGTAGAAAGATAGACGTTTTAAGACACTGACTTCACTGTGCAAAACATGAGGTTATTGCCTGCATGATACCTTTAATTAAATATACTAAATGAACATTTTGATGTTTACCACATCCAAAAATGTTAATATAAAATCCTTGTATATTTACACTTATTTGCTCTGCCTTAGAAGACTAGTCACAAGTTCCAATAGAAGTCTAGTTAATATTTACTGAAATACCTGCCTCTTATTAATCGAGCAGGTTAATGCAAACAGGCCAGGCGTAAGCACACGATTATAAAACAACACCATCTCAATATAGACAATGATCTGCAAACAAAACCGTTTAAATTACTGGATGAAAGTGTGGGAGTGTGTGCATGTCTAGGCAAATGTGTGTTTCGTATATAGGCTATGTGAGAATGCAAACACGGCAGAGGAGAAACAAAGGAAGGAGGAGAAGGAGAGGAGCCGTGGGTCCAATTTCACTGGTATGGAGCTGGAGAAGAGATGTGAGCACAGATATTCTATTGAGGAGAAAGAGAGCTACTGGAACGTCAGAGTAGAGGAGAGACGAAATAACATCATAAAACAGGAACACATTTTGAGTTGAAAGACTTGTATTCTGACTATTTACAGAACTAAAGCTCATTTTCCTTCTGCAATAAAGAAGCAAATCTATTCAACAATAGAGCGCTGCAGAGATTATGTTTTTTTGTAGGCCAACAAGGAAGTTATAGCATTGTATAAACGCCAATGGGATTTATCCATTACCACCACTTCGAATATTTCCATGTTGCAAACAAACATTTATGATAGTCACGTTTGGTTCAGCAAGAGAATCGTCACAAAAAGCACCAATTTTATGATTTACAATAATGATAATTCAATTAAAACACAATCGGTTAGAAGAAAAAAGCTAACGTTAGGCTAGTTGTAGCTATAGTCGTCTCCTTTAGTTGTCCTGTTAGCTAACGCCTTCTTTTGTTCGGTACTTTTTGCCGTATGTTATGTTGTAGAACACAAAGCTAAAATCTCTTAATCTCATTAACCTTATTTAAAAAATATATCCATTTCAAAATTCCCTTTTACTTTGAGACCTGGGAGCTGAAAGTGCAAATGTGCCGACTCATTTCCTAGTTTTAAGGACTCATTCCTGGTGCTCTGTGTTCTATCTCGACTATAGGGATCAAGATCTGTCATAGAGCTCAAGGCATAACGTTGAACTGCTCCGTCGGGTCAGAATTACAGGATTTGTCGTACAAATTCCAAGTACTCACAAAGTCCCTTCATGCTTCTTGTTGGACTAATATATGTCCTGTAATGTTCCCTCATGGATGACGTCATCAGTTCAGTCAGGTGTTGAGGACATTGTCGCTGAGGCAATCAATCTATTGGCAAAAGTGGTTAAAGCTTGAAAGTTGATAAGATGTCTACCATAAAGATATTGTGTCACAAATTAATAGAGTAATTTTAAAGAAAGAAAACTAAAATCAAAGTTATTAAAGAAAGGTTATATTTGAATACACTCTTGACTTTAGAATCAAATTAAGCCAAGTGTGTGTGTCTTTGACCTCTGCATCACCACATGAATGCTTACTGAGATGTATTCTTTATGAATATGTTGCACAAAGTCTTTTAATTTGTTTTGACTGGCAACGCACTTTTTTGGACGCTTTTTTCGTGAATCCAGACTCTGAAAGCAGTCAACGCTTTCTGCTTCGACTGCATCTGTAAAAATCTTCTTTCTTCTCACAATATTATATAAACAGCAAAGAGAGTTAATTTATAACGTCGCAGAGCAAATATGAACCTGATCAGTCAGCGCTTTAAGAGTTGGCTTATGTTTGAACACCGCCATCTAGTGGCTCCAAGAGGGAGCGCACCTCCACACACACGCATTCTGGGTAAATGAAGCGTGTAACTCACAATGGTCAGGGATTAGATGAGATTCATGGTCAAGAACCAGTGTTTTCATAACACAAAGCTTCAGCTTCATCATTCGATCAGCAGTGAATCACAAATACTGACTCACATGGATGCTGTTGTTACAGAACAAATAATACGTTACTTTTACCCAAGATATGATCAATCAAGAAAAACAAGGCTACTATTATAGAGGAATTATTTTTGTAAACGTCATTTCAAAATTGAAAACATTCTTAATTTAAAAAAAAGTTTCGGGGATCTAAAAATTCATGCCTGACCGATTTTCTATTCATAATGGAAGATGGAACTCGGATTTTTGTCAATGTTCTCATTAAATACGGCGATTTAAATTCTTACCAGGTATGAAAGTCGGTTGGTGAAATTTCAACAAACTAAATTAACTATTTAAAGTTGTATAGTTAATGGGGGGAAATTATAGATGGACCTTGAGTTCTACTTGGTTGCAGTAAAATGTAGGCAAAAGAACATTTCACCCCAGTTGGGCTCACATTTTTGGTCCAAAGCAGTTGCGTATGACCTATTTTTGTTTTGATTCAAACTTTAAAGAGAGTTGCTTTTGGTCTATAGACAGTTCTGATAAAAGCAACTTTTCGCGATACACAGTTCATATAAAAGCAACTTTTGGTCTATGTGCTTGTGGAAGTTTGAATGTTGATAAAACCATGTTCAGTCCAGTGACCAGGATGTCTGACATCACGTAGACATCAAACGATCAATAAGATAACAACATATTGGTAGTATTGATCAAAACAAAAAATGATTGACTATCAGCAATTATTTTTAATATCCTTGTTTCAGAAGCTTGATTGAACCCTAGAGAAGTAGCGTGTCTCGTGTCAGAGTGGGTCATCGATGCTCTGCGTGAAGTCTTCCCCGGTTTGCAGCCCGTAGTGCAGGGTGTCTTTCTGGGCGGCAGCCCAGAACATCTGCGGGCAAGAGAAGCGAGCGGCCCAGTGGCCCTGAGGGTCCACTGTCACCACTCCGCCCAGCCCACCCACTCTGGACTCCATGTAGGCCAGGCCTAAATCACTGGCAGCCTCCACCGACTGACCTGAGACCAGGCGGGAAGAAATAATGTTAGTGTTTGGGGTGAAGTGTTCATCCAGAAGTCAGTGCAATATTTAGAACAAATCACCTTCTGCAGAAACACTGAGTGTGTGTGTGTGCGTGTGTGTGTGTGTGCGTGTGTGTGTGTGAGTTGGTGTTACCTTGCTCCATGTGGAACAGGATGAGTCTGGCTAGAGTAACCTTCATGATGGCTTCTCCGTGGCCTGTGGACGACACTGCTCCCACCTGGTTGTCAGCATAACCTCCGCTCCCTGCACACAGTGACAATTCTTTTCCAGGATTTTTATTTTATTTTTATTTTCTCCCTTGTAGTTTGAGCTAGAAATGGAAACATGCATGTGATAAATTCGATGTCAGAAAATTAAACCTTTTGCGACACACATTTTTCCAACAGAATGCCTCCAGCCCTTCTTTTTCCAACCCAGCTGGTCAGAGGATGCAATTACTCATCTGTGTCACTAGATGGGAGAGAGCATCTGCACGTGTGTGTCAGAGTGGCCACTGACTCCAGACTGTGGAATCACTCTTTTACCGTCAGCAACAGATTAGACAGGAAGCGGCCAGACTCCTCCCCTGCTGCTCGTCACTACACAACCAACGTTTGCTCACTACAGCAACAGTGGGGTTATTTGTGTGGCTCTGACATCACTTCGATGAATTGGTCCGCATCAACACTGGTTTTTCAATTGGAAGCCCCCCGCCCCCCCCCCTTTTGATTGAGAAAGGAACGTGTATTTCATGCTCGCTCCACAAAGGAATCAAAGGTTGCCCCTCGCAACGGGTGTCAGCATTGTTGTGCAGCATGTTGTCCGAAACAAACACAAGACCGCACGGTTCGCTATGAACCGAGCGGGCTCTCCTGACTAACCTCACAACATTTTAATTCTTTTGGCCAAGGCCGTCCACAAAGCTAAAAACACCTCCATATTGTTTCAGTAAGACTCTCTCTCTCTCTCTCTCTCTCATCCATGTATTTTCAGTGTGAGAACTGACCGATGCAGGACGTGTCGCCCACCGTCCCTCCATCTTGTTCACCAACCCACGGTGGAGGTTGCGCATGCCATGTTGCCCTCGCTGTCCACCGCCACTGCTCCGACCGTGCCCATCTTGCCCTGCACAGACACACACACGGGGACGGGAAGAAGGATTGGGAAGGGTTTTTTTCTATTTTTTGGGGAGTTTTTCCCTGATCCGATGTGAGGTCAAAGGTCAGGGATGTCGTACGTGTACAGATTTATTACATTTATAATTTGTGATATAAAGGCTATAGAAAATAAACTGAATTGAATGACTTCATTTTCGTCGAATGAACACCGAAGGTTGTGACCTGGTAACCGAGTTGTAACCGGCGAGAAGCAGACGAAGAGACACCTTTGCTCGACCTTTTCTCTTTATCATCTCCATTGTTGATCCTGGAGCTCATTAGGTTCCACAAATGCCTCACTTTCTCACAAATATTCGCTCAAGAGGTTCTGAGATTTGAGGAGTGTATTTAGTTACGTCCAGGGGCTTTATGTTTAGCCACACACACACACACACACACACACACACACACACACACACACACACACACACACACACACACACACACACACACACACACACACACACACACACACACACACACACACACACACACACACACACACACACATCTTGATTTGTAAAACCTGCCAACCTTAAGGATGTTCCAGTCGCATAAATGGTACCCCCCCCCCTCCAAACCCCCCAAAATTCCGACCTGCTCCGCCGTCACCAGACTAAACGAGTCACACGGGTTTCATCTCACATTTGGCTCTTCCCGGTGTCGGTGCCGGGTGCCCGGATCTTTGTCCAGCGCATGCGGGAGTACTCGGTGACGAGGGACTCGGGGGGTACCTCGGGGACGCCCATGGACCGGGCGAACTGATTGGCCCCCTTGGCTGTCAGACACACGTGACTTGTCTGGAATAGAGCATCACAGTTCCCATCAATAAAACACGTAGAAACTAGTCACCTTTTTTTTTATTTTTACGGATACTGCTTAAAGAAGACAAACTGCGTGTTATTTGTTGGTGTCTGTGCCGTGACCATCCCAGGCGTACATGTACGCACCTTGTCCATCACCAGTCTTGCCAGCTGGACGGGGTTGGCTATGTTGCGCACAGCAGACACAGCGCCACTGCCAAGCGTTTTCCCATCCATGATGATGGCGTCCATCTCCACCTCCCCTCTGATATTTAGCGCCGACCCACGCCCTGGACGTTAAGAGATGGTTTGACAAAGAATATCTTGGGCACGGAGGTGACATTTGGCCGAGCCCACAAAGCCTCCAAGACGTAAAAGCATTCAAGAGTATGTGGTCTCGTTGGGTTTAGTTTAACTGTTGCATCATATGGCTATGGAGAGATTTACATTTTGAGGGAAAGGTAAAGGGCCCATTCAAGACATTTCTGTTGTTGGGAAGATTTTTGTCAAGCTTTGTAATCTTCATTTTCATTTTTGACTTTTGAGAGGTTTGCTGCAGTGTTTCTTTTTCTTCCCTCCACCAAAATGTATTTTAAATCCCATGTTAGCAAATATGAAAAGCATAACTTACATTACATTGAAAGAACCCTACCATGTTTTCTTTAGGTGTGCCTTTATGTTCAAATGTGAAGTGTAAGCCTTTATATGTTAAGCTATGTGGAAAACATTATGAAAAAAAGGGTATGTGATCTATATATATATTTTTAATCTGGCCATTGCATTAAGATATTTCTTGGATACAAGTGTTTGCATCCAAACAGTACAGTGGTACTGAACTAAAACTAGAACTCAACTCTTGGCCCCTCTTGGATCCAAAACAAAATATGACACATCAACCTTCAGCATCATCCAGTCTAAGTCTCAAGCAGCACATTAATGCCTAACCGGTAATCACAAGAGCTAACAGGCACATCACCCAGTTTACAATAAGACTATCATAAGTTAGTAACAGTGTAACATCTAAACTAGAGTATCGAGAACAAATATATGCAATCAGGAAATATGTTGGACATTTTTTGGCAACCAAAGTGTTGGACCCAATGACAGACAATATGACGATCTCTAAGAGCTACAATAAACAAACTAGAAATAAGTGTATTGGAAAGTATTATTAATATTGCAGCAAAGATGGAATGCTACCGCATGCATGTGAAACCAAACTCATGCAAATGGACCCGAAACACATGTAGAACATGTGCAAAGCATTCAGATGTTGATGCAGGGAAGAGGAAGTGACTTCACCTATATTTAAAAATGTTTTTTTTTTACATTACCTGCATTGAAATATGGGTTGTTCTCCAGCTGGCTCACGGCCTCCACCACGGCGTCCATGCTGCTGCCCCCAGCCCGGAGGACGGCGTACCCTGCGCGGGCTGCCGAGCACCCCCCCGACTTGACCTTTTCATCACGCTCCTTCGGGACTTGAGCCGATCCTCCGTGGACCACCACCACCGGAAACATGTCGATCACCTGGTTGAGGTATGAGAGTTTAAGCTTCATTTATTTTCTGCATTACTGCCAACACGTGCTCCCAACTGCCTCTGTCTAAACCATGAATAATTACATCTACCTGTCTAGTATGTGATGGTCTGTTTTTGAGCGTTTGAATTTCTTTCAAAATGATCTTGGGCGGTTATATTTGATTTCTGGCATTTTATTCAACCTTTTTCCCTTTTTTTATGTTTTGATTCAATTCAATTTGGGGTGCATCAGCAGGGTCATGTCAGGAGGCATCAGACACAGCCAGGTCTAATGCACCCTATGAGACGGGAAGTCACAAAGACTCCGGGGAGGAAGAAGAGTTAGTAATGTGTGATGGAGAGATGGAAATTCATCCATAAAGAGAGAGAAGAGGAGACAGGTGCTCAGTGTATACTAAAACGTCCCCCAGCAGCCGATAAGCCTATAGCAGCATCTCTAGGGGCTGGACCAGGTAAACCTGATTCAGCCCGAACTATAAGACTATTAAGGAGGAAAGTCTTCAGTCTACTCTTAAACAAGGTGACTGTGTCTGCCTCCCGGACTGAAGGTGGAAGCTGGTTCCATAAAAGAGGAGCTTGATAACTAAAGGCTCTGGCTCCCATTCTACTTTTTAAGATTCAAGGAACTACAAGTAGTCCCGCATTTAGTGAGCGCAGCTCTCAAGTGGGGAGATATGGTACTACAAGCTCCTTAAGATATGATGGAGCATCACCAATCAAGGCTTTGCAGGTGAGGAGAATAATTCTAAATGCGATTCTTGATTTTACAGGGAGCCAGTGCAGAGCAGTTAATACGGGATTAATGTGATCTCTTTTCTTAGTTTTAGTGAGAACACGAGCTGCAGCAACTGGATTTGTTTGCATCTTTTTGAGACAAGATGTCCCTTTTTAAATTAACATGAAATGTAACATGAAAAAATGCAGTCCTTGAGATTTGCTTCAGATGGGGATTAAATCACAAGTTTACAGTGGTGCTGGATGCCAGGACAATGCCATCTACAGAAACCACATCACCAGATAATTGATCTCGACTTGAAGCATTGTATAACATCTGTAAATAAGCTTTCCTTGTATCAGCTAGTGAATAATCACGCACAATTCAGAGACAAACACAAGTAATACATGTCTTGTTTCGTCTCGCCCCTTATGTGTGTGCATTGAGAGTATTATCCAGAAGTAACAGTGTAACACAGATTGAAAGAGCAACCTGCTAACCACTGACCCACAGTGGCTCTTCAACAATTAGTAGATTGGGACTATATGTTTTCTTGCTTAGTGTTAATGTGCTCTTTAATTTGACTGTTTAGCTTTTGACTTTGACTCGGTCACGTTAGCCGTCCGCAATTCAATATTTAAAAACACAAAAACAGCTTGAGTGCAAGTTAAACACAGTAGCCTATAGAGTTTTTAAAATGTTTTGCTTCTGCTGAAATATCGACATTTGAGATAAAAGTGATAGGCCTACAGAGAAACTTCCCAGAATTAAAACGCATTTGAAAGGAGAAGGAGGGGGCGGAGCTTTCCAGAGTAACAGTGAACGTTGTCATCGCTGTTTTTTCTTCTTCTATTGACTCTGACAGTCAATTCACTTGAACACTGGATTTTCAATACTGGGGAATTAACTCTAAATATTTACATCAACACTGGGGACTATTTACTCTTACTATTGTTGTAATAACTAATATACTTTGACACTGAATTTTTAACACTGGGGAATTTACTGTGTAAAACTGTGTAGCCTAAGTAGTTTTAGGTTTTAACTTGCCTGGGTCCAGACCTTGGAATGCACCGATGCTTTTCACTGGACAGGAGGGGGTTTGAAAAGTTGCTCTATGTAAAGCTATCTATTATGTTAGAAGACAAAGGAAGGGGAGTACAAAGTTCAATATTTACCTCTGAGACGTGTCATGTGTCCTTTGGACCGGAGTAAAAGCATGTGGGCCGGCATCCGCGGATACTCGGTTATGTGAGCCGCGGCTTGAAATGTAATGCACTTCTATTCACGGTGTTACGGTACGAGGGCTTGCGCGGCCTAAAAGTATGGAGATAGACCCATTTTTTCCAATAATTTCTCCACTTTCATATAAGAAGTCAAAAACAAGATATTTGTGGACATTATATAAATTAATATTATCGTAAAAATTTAAGTTAAAGAAAAAATGATATTCATAAAATTCAAATATTTGAACTTTTTTTAAAGCAGATCATTAAAAGTGTATCTAAAAATGGCACTGCTTTATTGTTAGTGATGACCTCTGCTATGCCCATGATTATTTACATGATATTAAACTTAACAGATATTAAGATAATTAAAGTTAAAGTCACCTCAAAAGAAATACTGATATTAATACTTTTCCAATATTTTAAAGCAGATTATTAAAAGTGTTAATTAATATGATACTGGTGTGTTGTTCATGATAACCATCTGTTATGCTGTTTTTTAAATGAGACTTCACTTTACAGTTTTACAGAAAATAAGAGTTAAAGTCACCGTAATAGAAATAATGATATTCTGAATTTTCCAAGACTTTAACTTTTTTTAAAGCAGATCATTCAAATTGTTTATACAAATGACACTGCTATGTGGTTCATGATGACCTCTGCTATGCCCATTATTATTTTCATGATATTTTACAGTACAGATATTGAGGAAAAACTAAACAAAATAAAAACATGTTGCAGGAACGTCATGGCAGTGTAATTCTTATGTACACTTTTAATGATCTGCATTTAATAGATAATTATGAATATCAGTATTTCTCCTGTTAAACCCCACAGCCTCCACATGTGGGGGCTTAACGGGCTGATTAGACTGTCTAAAACACTATAATAAACATGAGTAAATATATTCATGTTGTACATCAAATTAAAGACGACAACTTGGGCGATAAGAATCAGCAAGCCATTTTAACACAACTCAAATACCATCTTCCAATAATCATTTCAATATCATAATCATAATTGTGTCAGCCACTTAGAACGTTTGAACTAGCGACACGTAGCTCCGTGCTATCGTAAGAAATTAGATATTATAAAGCAAGAGAACTTCACACAGATTCTAAATATTTTTTACAGAATCCTTCTGCACCAACGCATCATGGAGATATGAGCCAAAGAGCACAGCCACATTAATCGCTTCAGAGATTTAGAGCCAGCAAATGCAGTTTACCCTTGCTGATTAGAAGAAGAAAAAAACGAGTTGCTCCTCGGGATTCAAGCTGTGTTCTGTGTTTGTATTTTCCTTTTAAAAACAAGGCGGACCTTTGGGGAACACGTCAAAGTCAGCTGTCAGGAAGTTCAATTTCAGCAAATCGGATTTCTTATTTAAAAAATGGCGACGCCTTTCTGTCTCCTATTGGCTCACAGTGCTGTCAATCTTGTATTTCTTGGTACCAATCGATTATATTGGCATTAAGGGTTCCAAAGACCTGTGGCTTTTTAAAATCCACCCTTCCCCGGCGGAGATATCTGCGTGCGCAACAGCTGCCTGTGATAGATCCAAAAACGGCTTTACGCGCAGCACACAAGCGCACAGCACCACTTTTGTTGATCGTTCTTTCATCTTTGGTTTCTGTTTTAAAGCCACAAACTGATGTATTTGGATGTATTGAACACCAACAGTAATCTACAAGTGAAATGTATATAATATGTCTGGTACATGAGAAAAGTCAAATGGCACAGATGGTGCCCAAATGTGCCCAAATGCACATTTTAGAGACCTCGCCTAAATTCTCTTGACTAAAAACTCTCCAACTATTGTTCTGCTTTATTTTTTTCTAAGCCATACTTCACATAGAGACTGTTCACAGGTTGTGTTATTATCTGGGTGATTGTAGGCCTTTGCTGTGCATCCATCCAGGAGATATTCATCCTGAAAGTGCTTTTTTTCGAGTTGAACCTGAAACTTCTATGAAAATAGAAGTTTCATCTTTATTTACTCTAAACCAGTAACATATATACCACACATCTAAACAAAAGCTCACATGTGTTGCCTTTATTATAACACCAACATTATTCAATTCAGTCATTTCGAGCAAAAACCTCAAAAATCAGGCGGGGTTCAATGTGATTTTAACTTTTATTTTAACGATAATATTATTTCATATAATGTCCAAAAATTATGTTGTTTTTGACTCTAATGTTGTTTTTGATATGTTATATTAAATTGGAGAAATTATTGCTGAAAATTGGGTCTATCTCCTTGCTTTTGGGCCGTAGGCCTACAAGCCCTCGTACCGTAACACCATAAATAAAAGTACATTTCATTTCAACTACATTGAACTAACACTACGAGCTTGCAGCTTGATTGACAGTTTACCCCGCAGCATGGTCTCCTGGTCCTCTGCATGGGACGGAACTGAATTAGCTGACGTTGTGATTAAAGTGGATGAGGCAGTTAACTATTTTTATTTGGATATGTATTAAACGAGAGGCGCATAAGGGAGCTGTATTTATATTGAACTACATAGACACAGGGGGGAAAGGATGAGTCCAAAGTCGCCAAGGAAAACGGTCATAAACGATGTTACGGTATTTTGTATCAGGCTGTCGCGGGAGAACAAGACGGTCCTCAGTGACGTACATTTCCTCGGTAATGTTACGTCACTGAGGACCGTCCCCGAATAAAACCCACTTTACGTGTAAAACGCAACAGTTATCTGCAAAATAAAACAATTCTCAGTGCACCTGCTGAACCTGAAGACATATTTGCTTTCAGCTTCAATCACACCAACATAAATACGGCGGCGAGTCGTAAAGATGAGATCAAGCACCCTCGTTTCTGGGATATGCCACTTACAATTTCAAAATAAAATACAGACTAAAACACAGCAATCAGATTTAAGTTTGTTTTATTGGATGAAAATGAGATGAAAGAGAATGTTTGCAAATTGGTAATTAAGTAAACTATTTTTTTCTTTTCCTTTGCTGAATTTTACAATTAATATAATCCGTACACATGACATATTGCTTCTGTCCACCCAGGGAGAGGGATCCTCCTCGTTGATCCTCCTGAATGTGTCTTCCCTTTTTTCCCCATGAAAGGTTTTTTTTTCTATTCTTTAGGGAGTTTTTCCTGATCCAATGTGAGGTCAAAGGTCAGGGATGTCGTATGTGTACAGATTGTAAAGTCCTCTGAGGCAAATTCGTAATTTGTGATATTGGGCTATATAAAATAAACTAAATTGAATTGAATTGAATACAGGCCTCTTGGCTTTTACTAAGGTATTCTAAAAATAATACGTTCCCTTTTCTTTACAAATTTAAAAATCCCTTTAAAAAAGAGGTTAACCTTTTACCATAACATGATTTAAGATGTTCAGTATTATAATAGTATTAATGATAATTGTAATTATTATAAAGAACAACTATTTCAACATCACCAAACATGTCGACTTTTCCACCCATAAAAAGGACATACATTTGACCTGGTCTGCACCTCCGGTATTAGCATTTCAAATCTAACCAGCATTGACCTCACCATCTCTGACCACCTGGCTATCACCCTGGACATAGACATCCCCATCTCTGACCACCTGGCTATCACCCTGGACATAGACATCCCCATCTCTGACCACCTGGCTATCACCCTGGACATTGACATCCCCATCTCTGACCACCTGGCTATCACCCTGGACATTGACATCCCCATCCCCCATGTGAAGCAGAGCCGCACCATAACATTCCGGAACATCAAATCCATTCACCTCCCCTCGCTCTCCTCCTCCTCGTCTGCCATTGTCTCTGCCTCTGCTCCTATTCCGACTGCCGTGCCCACTGCCATGGACAATTACTATAATCATGCACTCACCTCCTCTCTTGGCCTCATCGCCCCAAAAATCCAAGCTTGTCTCCTTCACCCATTCCGCCCCCTGGTACACTGACCAACTCCGCCACCTGAAAGTACAGGGCCGTCGACTAGAACGCCTTTTTAAAAAAACCAGACTCACTGTTTACCTGGATGCCTACAAACTCCACCAACAAAAATAAAAATGCCCTCAAGGCCGACGTGGAACTGCTGATGTCGATGAAGGAACCGCTCGAGCCTTCTTGAAAAGTGAGATAAATCTGAAAAGAGTCAATAACTGAAAATGAGACATTTGCAGCTGGATGTGTGAAGTGTTTGTCACTCTCTCTGAGCATCGCTGCCCTAAATAAGAACCTCCCGTGGGTCAAAGCTGTTGAACGAGTCAACCAAGTGTATGCTTTGTTGCATGCCCGTAAAAGTCAGGAAATTAATTGTCTGCCCGTTTGGGCCTGTTATGAGACGATGATGATGGTGGCGATGATGATGATGATGATGAAGGGTTTGGGCTAAGCCTTTTTCGCCAACATGGCAGGCTCCAGACTCGCAGCTGCACTGCTGCTCTCAGTCCATGTTCCTCCCTTCCCCTCTGCGGCTGCTCAGTGAGCTGACCATGGTGCTGAAATAAAAAGTCAAGCTTTACTGTGAACCATACAAGCGACACTGTTGACCTGGACCTTACAGTGCAGTTTGTATCGGGGCCTGCAGGGTCCCTATAGGGTCACACAAAACGTGGCATAGTCTAGTTTTGGTACACAGGATATACATTGTATAACATTTTATTAATTTTCCAACCCAATCATGGTTGACAGAGAATGTTATGCATTTCAGACATTGGCTTTGATCAAATCTGGATTTCAGGCTAAAAATAGCTTCTAAAATTCTAAATTTAGATGAATGTGACACGATTAATTATCTAGTCTGATGCGGTTTGTTTGGTTTACATGTGTGTGTGTGTGTGTGTGTGTGTGAATTGTCATGTTTTCGGGGGGCCCCTCTCTCCACGGCCCGTAATTAAAATGTTGCACGCTGACATACTGCAAATGTCACCCTATAGCCATACATGTGCACGGCTGAATGTGTGGTAAACCCCAGGCTCCATTCGGAATGTTTTTCAACATGAGGAAGTAGTGTGTGTGTGTGTGTGTCTGTGTGTGTGTGTGTGTGTGTGTGTGTGTGTAAGGATGGATAAGGAGGAAGGACAGAAGGAAGGAGTGGAGAGAGAGAGAAGGATGGCGGAAGGGAGTAAGGAGAAAAAAAGGGGGATGCGCGTCATCCTAACACGCAATGATTGGTGGGAGAGAGGAGGCGGAGGAGGAGGAGGGTGCAAACACTCACACTGCGAAGGGTTTCATACTATACTGGGAAAGGGTTCTTCGGGCTTACATTCACAATTTCCTTCCCATTGCAGTTTAGTTTGACCTACTTGACTGTGCCTATGTCTCCATTTGTTTTTGTTTTTTTATAGATTATAGTCTCAGTCTCTTCACTTTACACTCTGCATGTTTGCTCTTGTGTTGTTCTACTAATGTCCTATTGGTCCTCGGCCCCCTGAAATAACGGTTAACGGTTCTCTTGACAATATTTAGAGAATGAATATTGCATACAATGTTGGGTATCAAACTAATGCATTAGAAGGTGCCCCACAGCTGTTAACGGCATCTGGAACGATGCAGTCGTCAAGGAAGCAGCCTCAGGTCCTTCCCATAGGCGCCGTTAGTGCGTTAGCAGCAAGACAGGCACGGCCATGCCGAGAGCCCTGCAGAGGCTATGGATGTGCTCTGAAATTCTAAGTTAGCACCTTTAAACTAAGCCAGAATGTATTCACAATCTTATTTTCCATGCTGGATTTCTCTGTTTTCTGAATTTGTTTTTGCAAATGTTGTATACATCAAACGGAAATCTGAATATTGGATAAAACCGGGTTGAAGTTTAAAAGATTTTTATTTGAGTCAAAGGTTTTCACAGATGGGATTTTGTTTTTGTCTTTGTATCATTACCTTCGCATTGAAAATGCGGAAGGTTATGTTTTGATCGCCGTGTATTTATTACCTTCGCATTGAAAATGCCGGAAGGTTATGTTTTGATCGCCGTGTATTTATTTATTTATTTATTACCTTCGCATTGAAAATGCCGGAAGGTTATGTTTTGATCGCCGTGTATTTATTTATTTATTTGTATGCGTGTTATTCGCAAAACTCAAAAAGTATTGAACCGAATCGCATGAAATTTGGTGGGATGATTGTTTATTATCCGGGGACCAGTTGATTAGATTTTGGGATCGATCGGGTCAAAGGTCAAAGGTCATGAACAGGTCAAAATCTTTCGCAGAACTCAAAAAGTATTGAACCGAATCGCATGAAATTTGGTGGGATGATTGTTTATTATCCGGGGACCAGTTGATTAGATTTTGGGATCGATCGGGTCAAAGGTCAAGGTCAAAGGTCATGAACAGGTCAAAATGTTCTTGATTTAGAAAATTGATTGGGATGATTATCCAGGGGCCCAAGGATTATTGGGATCAATTTGGGATCAATCGGGTCAAAAGGTCCAAGGTCAAGAAGGTCAAACTCTTTTTTACCATAGATACATTTTTTTGTTTTTGGCATGCAACACTAATAAAAATGTTCATATAATGCCACCCAATCTTGTGATGTGCGAGATGCGCTATCGCTCGTGCCCATTCTAGTTTATTTATTTATTTGTATGCGTGTTATTCGCAAAACGAATCGCATGAAATTTGGTGGGATGATTGGTTATTATCCGGGGACCATTTGATTAGATTTTGGGATCAATTTAATTGATATGAACCAGGCTATGAATGATATATATAAAAACCCTCAGTAAAAACGGTCAGAATATAGAAAGGAATGATATTGAAAATGTTTGGTGGATGTAAGCGCTATTGAAGATGAGATTTGTGTTTTTTTTGGTGAGTTTAAGAAAAACTTCGAGAAAACGTATACTTTGAAGTACATGTACGTCTCGAGGTGAATAGAGTAAGCAGATAGATATTACCATGAAACCTCTCAAGTTATTAAGCTCTTCTTTTATGGAACCAGCTTCCACCTTCAGTTCGGGAAGCAGACACAGTCACCTCATTTAAGAGGAGACTCAATACTGTAGTATATTTTCATCTACTGTGTAATATCAGTTTATACGAAACCTACAAGTCAAGAGCTCAAACGGTCAAATAACATGCGACTGTGCATTGGCCTTGAGGAGATAACGCCACTAGGTTGCAGGTGAAAGAAACATCGGCGGAGGCTATATAGCAAACATGCGTCAGGGGGTTCAACGAGTCTGGGGCCATCATGAACTCGAGGAGTTCGATGAGTTTAGGGCCAGACTTAGTTCATCAGGTTTAGGATTAGGTAATTATGCCTGCATATGATTGGGCCACGAAGGCCGGTAACCATAAACTCCACCTCTTTTGTTATGTATAAAACATATGTTAAAATGTATGTTAGTTGGACTTTCTCAATTCGATGCCTGAAAGATCTCCAAGCGGCCTGCAGGCGTTTGTTCCCTGACCTGTACCTTTAAGAATAAACTCAATATTCTTGTGAAGTACGGTGTGTGGCATCACAAGGGGCCAGGTAGTGGAGGGACGCTATGTTCCCACTCTATTACAGCGGCCACCGGACAAAATGGCCGCTCAGTTGAAAACTACAGCTCCCAGCCTGCCTCACCACTCACCCAGCTGCAGATGCTTAGGACATCTAATTGAGGCAGGGCTGGAAAGCTTAAGAGGAGACAGAGGGCAGAGCACAAGGAGGGAAGGAGCTGGACAAGCCAGGAGGAGAAGGGCCTCCCGGACAAACCCCAGCCCAAGAGAACAACCCAGAGGAGGACTTTGTTAAGTGGACTTTGTTTGAAGATAAGTTTTGTTTAAAGAACCATTTTCTCCCCGGGACGCTTTTTGTTGGACTATGGACTTTTTCTTATTTTTGTTGGAATGAATAAAACTTCCTGTTCATTTTAAACATTGCATTTTGCCAGTTTTTATTGCTCCCTTGCACTGCCCCACCCTAGACGGCACTAGGGACAGCCCGTGACGTGACAGATGGTGGAGAATGCGGGCACTGGGGCCTAAGTGCGGATGATTGGGAGTGAAGATATTGACGACTTGGCCCTGTTTTTTTCAGAACTTTAAATACCAGGCCACCCATCCCAAATGGAGTCGCTGGTGCAGATGCTGGTGGAGAGCCAGAGGGCCCAGCAAGAAATCAATGCAGCCTTGTTGCAACAACAAGTAAGGGCTAATGAACTCAAAGAGCAGGAGCTCCAACAGGTACCAAGGGTGAAACCCAAGGTAGCAGACTTCATCCCTAAACTAGGAGTTGCGGATGATGTGGAAGCTTACCTTCATGCCTTTGAAGCTACGGCAGTTCGAGAGGAGTGGCCGAGGAGGCAGTGGGTTGGACTCCTGGCTCCTTTCCTCGCAGGTGAGGCACTTAAAGCCTTTCAGGATGTGGAGGCCAATATTGCCCAAGACTATGACCAATTCAAATTAGAGATTCTGAGTCGCCAGGGTCTTACTAAATTTAGCATGTCCCAACGTTACCATAACTGGTCTTTCCAAAGGCGAGATACACCCCGGTCACAAATGCATGAATTGATTAGAGTGACAAAAAGGTGACTGGAACCAGACCGACGCAGCCCGGCCGACATCATAGAGACCCTGGTTATGGACCGGTATTTACGGGCTCTGCCTTATGAAGCGAAAAGTGTAATTTGTCACCAGAATGTAAGAACAGCTACTGAGTTAATAGAAGCTGTTGAGCAGTACCAGGCAGCTGCAGAAATGCTCCGACCACCCTGGAAAGAGCCTGGGGGTTTTGTGCCCGCCCAGCCAAGGGGCGTGTCACCAAAGAGGTTCTACGCCGACCAACACCCAGTCCAGCCCACCCTATAGAGAGGATAGGCAACCTGGGCAGCCACGAGCATTTCCGACCCCAGAGCTCCGCCAATGTTATCGCTGTGGCGAGTTAGGCCACATCTCATGGCAGTGTCAAAAGCTAGATGAGCCCATGCCTACAGCTGGTTCCGCCAGTGGCCCCCATGTTCACTTTGCTGCCCTCCTGGGGAAAAGTGGAGACCGGCGACCAACTTGCCCCGTAACTGTGAATCAACGGGATGTAGAAGCCTTGCTCGATTCAGGAAGTTCCAGGACCCTGATACAGGAGGCCATCCTGGAAGCATCTTCCCCTGCTCAAGTCGACCCCGTCCAGGTGGTGTGTGTCCACGGAGACACCCACGAGTACCCCACCACCATGGTGACACTAACTACAACTAAGGGCACATTTCAAGTCAAGGTGGGAGTAATCAGGAATCTTCCTGTCCCGGTCCTGATTGGGCGTGACTGCCCGGCCTTCCCGCTGCTGTGGAGGGAAGCCCTGAAGATACTCGGTCGTGAGCCCCGGAAACATAAGGCAAACTATTGTGAAACATATGACACCTGGGTTAATGTTGCCACACCCTGTTCTTTCCCACCAGTTTCAGTACAAGCCTTGGCCGAGGCATCTAGTGGCTCAGAATCGGACGGTTTCGAGCCACTACCGGGCCAAGTGAAGAGGATGTTGAGGGGCCCCCTGAAAGGTCGCCCCTTAAAGGTCAATATGGAACAGCGCAGTTGCAGGACTCCACCCTGGGAAATGCCCTAGCGAATGTCCAGGTGCTAGAGGGAACATTGGTGGGAACCCGGGAGGCTCCTTCCTACCCTCATTTTTCTGTGAAAAATGGCCTCTTATATCAGGTTACCAAAAGTAAGGAGCAAATTGTGGAACAACTACTTGTGCCCAAACCTCACCGCTCCACCGTTCTGCAGTTAGCCCACACCCACTTATTAGGAGCCCACTTGGGGGTAGAAAAGACCAAAGAGAGGGTGTTGCAGAGGTTCTTTTGGCCAGGAGTCCACAAAGAGGTAGAGTACTACTGCCGCAGCTGCCCAGAGTGTCAGATCACTGCACCAAAACCCACTTATAGAAACCCCCTTATCCCATTGCCAATCATAGAAACTCCCTTTGAAAGGGTAGGCATGGATATTGTGGGGCCGCTGACCAAGAGTGCCCGTGGACACCAGTACATCTTGGTCATAGTAGACTACGCCACCCGGTACCCAGAAGCCATCCCCCTGAGAAAGGCAAATGCTAAGCAAATAGCCAAAGAACTCTTCCTCTTCAGCAGCCGGGTAGGGATACCCAAGGAAATTCTTACTGACCAAGGAACCCCCTTTATGTCCAGAGTCACCAGGGAACTGTGTGCGCTTTTGCATGTGAAGCAGGTGAGAACCTCAGTCTACCACCCCCAGACAGATGGGCTAGTGGAGCGGTTTAACAAAACCCTCAAAGCCATGCTGAGGAAGGCCATCGACAAAGACGGAATAAACTGGGACCAGCTGCTACCCTACCTTCTGTTCGCGATAAGGGAAGTTCCTCAGGCTTCCACCGGTTTCTCACCCTTTGACCTGTTGTATTCTCACAAACCCAGGGGCCTGCTAGACATAGCCAAAGAGACTTGGGAGGAGCAGCCCTGTCCCCATCGTACTATGATTGAGCACGTGGGGATGATGAAAGACAGGATGGCAGCTGTTTTTCACATTGTGAAGGAGCACATGGAGAGGTCCCAGAGGGAGCAGAGGGCAACGTACAACCGAGCAGCTCAACCAAGAGAATTCAGCCCAGGAGACAGAGTCCTAGTTCTGGTGCCCACTGTGGAATGCAAGTTCTTGGCTACTTGGCAGGGGCCATATGAGGTAATTGAAAAGGTTGGGGAAGTCAATTATAAAGTGCGGCAACCAGAAAAGAGGAAAGTGGAGCAAATATACCATGTTAACCTCTTAAAGAAATGGCATGTTCGGGAGGCGCTGTTCAATTGTCTTCCACCCAGAGTGCCAGAAGAACCTGCCCGGGACCAAGTGCAGTTTGGCCCGGACCTGTCCCCTCACCAGCTGCAGCAGGCAAAGGAGCTTGTGGACGGTAACCAGGATGTATTTTCATCCCTCCCAGGCTGCACCCACCTGGTTGAACATGAAATACGCACCCCGCCAGGAAAAACGGTCAACCAAAAGCCGTATCGGGTGCCCGAGGCCCGTAAAAAGCTTATTGACGAGGAGATAAGGAAGATGTTAAAGTTGAATGTGATTGAGGAATCCAAGAGTGCCTGGTCAAGCCCCATTGTTCTGGCCAACAAGCCGGACAACTCTGTGCGTTTTTGTAATGATTTCCGAAAAGTGAACGACGTGTCTGAATTTGATGCCTATCCCATGCCTCGTGTTGACGAGCTGATTGAAAGCCTGGGCTATGCACGATTCCTGACTACACTGGATCTCACAAAGGGTTATTGGCAGGTTCCCTTATCGGCAGAATCAAAAGAGAAGACGGCCTTTGCCACCCCGGGAGGCCTTTGGCAGTACCGGATGATGCCCTTTGGACTGTTTGGAGCGCCTGCCACGTTCCAGCGCTTGATGAATCAGGTACTCAAACCCCATCAAGAGTATGCTTCTGCCTATTTGGATGACGTTGTGATTCAGAGCCCAGACTGGGAAAGTCACCTACCGAGGGTGCAGAAGGTGCTGGAGTCCCTCCGACAGGCAGGCTTGACGTCGAACCCCAAGAAATGTAAGCTGGCCTTCGGGGAGACAAACTACTTGGGATACACTATCGGGCGGGGCCTTGTCAAACCCCAGGAGGCAAAACTCTGTGCCATACAAGACTGGCCAAAACCATTGACCAAGAAGCAGGTGAGATCCTTTTTGGGACTTGCTAACTATTACCGGCGGTTCATCGCTGACTTTTCTACGATAGCGGCCCCTCTTACAGAACTGACGACCAAGAAACACTCCCGGATGGTGACATGGTCCCCGGATGCAGAAGAAGCGTTTGACAACCTGAAGAGGGCCTTGTGTTCAAAACCGGTCCTTACTGCCCCGGACTTCAGCAAGGAGTTTGTGGTCCAGGCAGATGCCTCGGAGGTGGGTCTGGGGGCTGTGCTAGCCCAGATCAAGGGAGGTGAAGAACACTCCATTCTTTATTTGAGTCGTAAGTTGCTTCCCAGAGAGAAGAACTAGGCCACCGTGGAAAAAGAGTGCCTCGCCTTAAAATGGGCTCTGGAAACCCTCAAGTACTACCTGCTTGGAAGGAGATTCACTCTGGTGACGGATCATTCACCGTTGCAATGGATGGCAAAAAACAAAGAGACAAACAGCAGGGTAACTAGGTGGTTCTTAAGCCTCCAGCCTTTTAACTTCTCTGTTGTTCACAGGCCAGGACGGCGCCATGGAAATGCGGATGCCCTGTCTTGCCGTGATGCCTTCTGGTCTTTCACCCTGCCGAGGACGTCAGGCCCGGGGAGAGGGATATGTGGCATCACAAGGGGCCAGGTAGTGGAGGGACGCTATGTTCCCACTCTATTACAGCGGCCACCGGCCAAAATGGCCGCTCAGTTGAAAACTACAGCTCCCAGCCTGCCTCACCACTCACCCAGCTGCAGATGCTTAGGACATCTAATTGAGGCAGGGCTGGAAAGCTTAAGAGGAGACAGAGGGCAGAGCACAAGGAGGGAAGGAGCTGGACAAGCCAGGAGGAGAAGGGCCTCCTGGACAAACCCCAGCCCAAGAGAACAACCCAGAGGAGGACTTTGTTAAGTGGACTTTGTTTGAAGATAAGTTTTGTTTAAAGAACCTTTTTCTCCCCGGGACGCTTTTTGTTGGACTATGGACTTTTTCTTATTTTTGTTGGAATGAATAAAACTTCCTGTTCATTTTAAACATTGCATTTTGCCAGTTTTTATTGCTCCCTTGCACTGCCCCACCCTAGACGGCACTAGGGACAGCCCGTGACGTGACAGGTGTCTCTCGAGCGATCCTTTCTTCATCATCAATTCCATCATCATCCTCCGGCTGGCGAGAAGAACAGTCTCGAGTGAGGTCCTCACAGCGTCACTGGGTAAGCATATCGTTGGCTTCATTAAAACGCGTTAATTGGAGCTGATATATGCTGTTTAGTGTAGCTGCGAGTGATTGCACCGTTAAAACAACCTTTTAGTGTATGGGGAGGGGTATTGTTGAAATTTGATGGTGAAAGGTGTTTCGGGTTAAAATTTTAAATTAGGTTAGTGCAAAAGTTGCACAATAGGGGGGAGTATTGTTAAAAAGCAGAATAAGATATAAAAGAGGAAAAAGAGAGTTTAGAATAACTGAGGTGTAAAGTGCATTATTTAGTAGGTGCAAAGTTAATCAATAAAAGGCCTTTATTTGCTTTAACAAGTAAGTCACGTGAAAAATATTCATTATTACAATAAGTTTTAACATAGTCATGGTAGGAACAGTTTAAAACAAATTGGGATGAAACCAAGGCCTTGGTTATTTGAACTAGACGGTAGGAATAGAGGAAAAGATAAATAAAAGACGAGAATAAGTTAAAAGTGAAGGTTAAAGGACCTTTTGGTAAATGATCATCGTTAAAGAGCCGCAAATCGATAGTTTAGAGATGTATATTAGGATGGGCCAAGGATTGTACGAGGAATTTGATTAAAAATGGTTCCCACTCATAAGTCACTGACGAGTGATTTTTAGACACAGCCTGATATCAAATTACATTCCAGACGGTAGCAAAAATTAAAACATTAAGAGAGACAGCGGCAAAAAGTGTGCTTTGTGTTTGAAAACAAAAGCAGCTTAAAAATAAGTATCTGTGTGTCCGGGGCAGTGTGTGTTTGTGTGTGTGTGTGCACGTGAGATAACAGAGTCAGCTGTGTCACGGAGTGTGCGTCCAAAGTTCAGTTCGGCCGGCGAGCTAGACGAGACAATTATTAACTTTTAAAAAGCAGATATTTTAAACATAAGCTTCATTTAAGAAGACGTAGTATTAATTAGTCATTCTCTAGGTAGAGCATTGATTGAATGTGCTGTGTTTACAGGTGGAGCAGGATCGCTGTTCCTCAGAAATTAACCCTTTTCGTGCTTTAACTTTGTTTCATTTGGTTTCATTAAACTCTACAATGATTAGTTAGGGTTTTCTTTAAAAAAATTGGAGAATGAAATTTACGATGTTGATATAGAAATTAAACCTGTTTGTTTCTGTTCCTTTTGTTTATACACGATAAATGAGAGGAGACACTGAAGGGAGCTGCAACCAGAAGGCAGCTGGCGCGGTGCCAATTCTAGGGCGTGACCGCTGATTGACGTGTCCACTGACGTGCTGACGTCACCGATGTGCAGCTGATCAGAGGCCTGTACAAACTTATCACAAACTCCTAGAGCAAAAACCTGCATTTCTCATATTTGTGTGTTATATACCTGCTTTCATTTGTCATACTTAGGCTTATGAGAATACATATGAAGACTAAATGCACGGTAGTCAGTTTAATAAATTAAGAGATAAAAGGTTTGGCAACTGTTTGACACTTTAAATGAAATAATCATAATGAACATCTAAATATGTTTTGCTTTGATAAAACAATTTCAATATGTGATAAAATAAGACAATAAAGTTAAGATAAAAATAGATACGATAAATAAATAAAAGTAAAACCAAGTATCAGAAAGCTATAATGGGAAGAAAGGAATGATTACACCTGTTGCTTTTGTACAGAAGAATAATCCTTTAGTGAGCAACATTGCAAAAATCTCGAAAAAATGGCATCGACGGTGGTCCAATATTGATCGACCGTGGCCAGTGGAGGGGACCCTCAACCCAGAAGTAATTAAGATAATGCAGGTACTTGTAGCCACTTACAAGGCGGATCAAAACTAAGGAAACAAGGGAAAGAAACGCAGAGAAGAGGAAAGTGGAGCTTGCTTTTCTTAAGTTATTTGAAGAAGAGGGACAAAAACTGATTACATCTGCGTCTGTAATGTATCCCAAGAAAGTCTATCCTCAGTTCCCAGTGTCCAGTCAGAAGGGGCGCCATCAGATCAGTGAAAATGACCTGGAAGAGGACAAGGGGGGCTGTGACCCCAAAGCCAAGTGGATGTTGGCGAGAGCAGACAAGAGAGAAGACAGCGAGGAGGAAGACGGCGATGAAGAGGACTCCCGGATGATCTTGAGTGAAGTCAGAGATTTGCAGATGAAGAAGGAAGAGTTACTGAAAAAAGGTTCCCAGCTTTCAGGCATGAGAAGTAGACTGCAATCTAATAAAGTGTCAGCACCAGGAAGCATGTTCCCAGTGGTCATCAGAGAACACGGTTTCGAATATAGACCATTACAAAGCACAGATATGTCGATCATAATTGAAAAACTCCCCATTATCCAAGATGGGGCACATCCGTGGATTTCAAAACTAGATGAGCTTTTGATCGGACAACTCCCTGCGATGGGGGATATTAAGAAAATCTTGGCCAATATCGTTGGCGTTAACGTTCTGGGAGAGATCTTACAGAAAGCTGGACTTAATCAGTACGTAGGAACCAGTGTGAATGATTCAGACTTGTTTGCTGCCAGTAGAGGTCAAATGTGCAGGGCATTGAAGGTCACGTTCCCGACGAACGTGCATCCTGATAATATAATTATCCAACCACTCGGAGACGAAGAAAATCCAAGAGCTTTTGTTTCAAGGTCTCATCAAGTGTGGATGAATGTCACAGGCAACGACCCGGATCTGCATCGTATGGACCAGTCGATTTTGCGGACCAAAATTCTGATGGGGTTGCCCATTGCAGTAAGAAACAAGGTGAAAGAGGTGGTCGGCCTTGGAAACATGAAGAAGAGTGTGTACACAGATCATATAGCCCACCAGGTGGCGCTGTATCGGAAGAGGGGAGACGACTTGAAAGAACAGGACCGAGAGACCCTCAGGAAACTTAATCATTTACAACTGGTGAGTGATAAGGTTGAGAGTAAGCAGGCCTTGGCGATGAAGAACCAGGATCCACCAAATCAACCAGTACCACAACCTGAGCCGAGACAAACTGAGATCCAGTCGTTCTACCCACAGCCAGCCTTTGATCATGAACAGTATTGGAGTGGAAGTGAACTTGAAGGTCAATATTACACTCAAGGATGTGACTGTAATGAAGGAAGCTGCTTCTGTTATTAAACAGGTATAGACAGATTTTCACGATGGCCTGAAGCGTGTTTAGATAGATGAAAAAACAAGTTTTCAAACTATTGCCAAATCTAAAGCTCATTTGAAAGGTTAAATACTCAATATAGTTTGTGGATAAAATGGTGAAATTAATTTAAAGAAAACTAGGAATTAAACAGCATCTTAGTGCGAAAAGAATACAATTTGTTGTTGTTGATATAACAGTTTTGATTTTCTTGCTTTTTCGGAACTATTTAAGTTCCAAGGGGGGATATGGTGAAATAAATGACATTTTTGGAGGGACAATTGATGTTTTGATTTGCATCTGTTATGTATGCAAAGCTACTGGTTCTTTTTTCATTCTAGAGCATTCGGGGAGAAAACCACTGTGGGGTGATGGAGTGTTAAAGGACTCCAAAGTTGAATGGAGCCAGACAAAACAGGAACATAACGAGAACCTGAAAAACTTTGAACGAGAACTTAAAAACGTCATCGACACTACAACAAGTGTCAAGACTGCTGAAGAACTGCATGTCTTCGCATATATGAAATATTTGAACTTAATTTTCTTGTTTATGTGTTAATTGTTTGGAGAAATTATATTTTCTGTTGTTTGATGAATATAATGGAACCTCAGATGTTTTCTTTTTCGTGACGTTTAGGGACAGGGGTAATTAGGCAGGAAGAGGTCCGGATGATGGTCCGATGGGCTGACCTAGTCTGACTCTGGATATTATTTTGTTATTATTTGCTGAGGAATTCCAGATGTATTTAAAAGTAATTTCTTTACACAATTTGCTTAAAATTGAGCATTTCAGTTGTTTGAGTTAGATGCAAGGTTGCCTAGGCAGAGGCAGTGTGAGAGGATTTTCCTGTCAACATTGTTTTATTGAAATCATAAGAAATGATTTCTGCCAGACAGGTTTTTAGAATCTCACTATTTTTGAAACTCTAATTTGAGACCACTTTTAATTTTTATACAGTCACAGTAATGATAGAACTATACTGTTAGACGTGGTGATATTATTGTCTGTTTTCGAGACTTTGATTAGCCTCGAAAGGGAGGAATATGTAGTATATTTTCATCTACTGTGTAATATCAGTTTATACGAAACCTACAAGTCAAGAGCTCAAACGGTCAAATAACATGCGACTGTGCATTGGCCTTGAGGAGATAACGCCACTAGGTTGCAGGTGAAAGAAACATCTGTCCATCCTGGAGAGGGATCCTCCTCTGTTGCTCTCCTGAAGGTTTCTTCCCTTTTTTCCCGTGAAGGGTTGTTTGCGAGTTTTTCCTGATCCGATGCAAGGTTTTGGGGCAGGGATGTCTATGTGTACAGATTGTAAAGCACTCAGAGACAAATTTATAATTTGTGAGAATGGGCTATACAAAACTGAATTGAATGGCTCAAGACGTTAAACATAAACCACAACATACCCAGTTGGGAGTCCTTTGTAGGATGGCCCTCCCTTTCTCTTTCTCCCCTTTAGTTTGACATCTCTCTACTGCAAACTATATCAAAGGAAGACATTACCTGCTGAAGAACAATAAATACTCGAGACCTTCTTGCGATGGGCCAAATTTGTCCAGTTGGGGGGGCTCCTAGCCCATTTCCCACATACCACGCTCAGCCCACCACACCCATCTTTGATTTCTACGATGTCAATTACAAATCTGTCAAGTGTTGTGACTGCATGTTGCATGAGTTGTCCCCCCCCCCCCAGAACCGGGTTCAAAAAGGGAAACTGGTTTTAAATTAGTAAAGAAAACACACAATGTATTCATACCTGCAAAATTGTCACCTTTTTGAAATCAAAATAGGTCATCCACATGAATAGTGTAGATCCGAAGAGTTTTTGTTTTGGGGTAGGGGGGGGGGGGTCAACTGGCTGGCCGCCGTTTATGAGATTGGAGTGAGAAACTGAGAAAATATGATGTGGTGATCTTCGCAATAAAACATCTTTGATGGGACGTGTCGAGTCTCGGCCAATCAGCGTTAAGATGTCCACAGCGTTTGGGGGTTCGGGTTAGCTTGAATGTCAGCCCGCTACATCTACTGCTGTCACGCTGCAAGGTGTATCGATACTAACAAAGTATTCGTACGTTAAAAACGATGTGATTTTGCATATTTTTAGCACCGATACTTCATTCAGGGAGCGCTCTCACAGCGAGTGCCGTTAAGTTGCGGAGCTTTTGAGACCGTCTTCGGTTTAAAGATCTTTATTTTATTTCATTACTACTGTAGATAAATATACCAGTATCGTTTTTATGGTATATATCGTAATAAATAAAGACTCACGGAACAGGCTCATGGAACAGAATCATGGAACAGAATCACGGAACAGAATCATGGAACAGACTCATGGAACAGAATCACGGAACAGAATCATCGAACAGAATCATCGAACAGACTCATGGAACAGAATCATGGAACAGACTCATGGAACAGAATCATGGAACAGACTCATGGAACAGAATCATGGAACAGACTCATGGAACAGGCTCAAAGCTCAGCAGAGCACACGAGTCAAAAACAATGAAGTTGGGTCATGAATGGCTTTAACCATATATAATTACAATGTAAAGTTGTTAGTACTATTATTTGGGCACAATCACTGAATTATTCAGAGGACCTTTTTTCTTGAAATGTTTGTTAATATTATTTTTGGTGGTCATTTGTGGCCATCACAATCAAAAGACCGTAGTTATAAAAGCTTTGAGGTGTCATCAAACAACGTGGATGTGGTTTTAACGGTTCTGCTATCGGTGCTTTCGAAGTTACGGAGTGAGATGTCCTAATCTCAAACCTCCTCTTTATGTCTCTGTGGCCATCTTTGCTCACACAAACAAACAAACAAACAAACAAACACACACACATATCTCATTCCATCAGCCCATTTGTGCCGGTTGTGTTTAACCAATACCCTTAGGGTACAAACATGAGTAGAATCCTCCTGGTATCAGGATCTGAATGCTGATTAAATTGCCATTAGGTTTGAAGTAGACGTGTTTATACTCAAAGCACCATAAGGACGTGGGGATGAATGTGAGAGTTGACACTCAAAGCAGAGGTGGGACGTGTGACATCCAGAGGATATTCCCCTCGGTTTGCCGTAGGACACATGACCAGTAGACTTTATGGATCAGGAAAAAATAAGAAATTGGGTCCCGACATTCATAAAAAAAATGTTTTGGGGTTGAATTGGAATGATATTTATTCAAGACATCCATGTTGCTCTGAGAATGAATTGGAATAATTTGAACGATCCATTGGCCTTTTACTCTAGCGCCATCATCGTGTCAAAATGTGTATTTGTGCATAATTGTCACAATACCTACTTGTCTGCGAAACAAAACTCACACACATTAATGCCCAAACATTTGCCAAACAACCCTTTGTGTAGCATGAATGAGCAAATCCTTATTGGTTTGACTTTTTACAATTGTATCCCAGTTGCCACACAACAATGTGATACCACATACACACATATTTGATTGCTTTCTGGGAGGAATTGATAGGGAGCTTTTCTTTAAATATATACCAAATATGTTGAGAAAATCTAAAAAGCTTGTATGTGGATTGTTTTTAATTAGTTGTATCTAACCTTTATTTAAGCAGATTAAATCCATCGAGATAAAAAAAAATATTAAACATGATTTACGAAATGGACATCATGCTGTATTGAAGAATCCTTGAAACTAGAGATTGAGAACATAAACTTATTTTTACAATGTTTACTAAGGAAATAAATCAAGAGAAAAGTAGTCACTTCAAAACAACCAGTCATCAGTAGAAAGATAGACGTTTTAAGACACTGACTTCACTCTGCAAAACATGAGGTTATTGCCTGCATGATACCTTTAATTAAATATACTAAATGAACATTTTGATGTTTACCACATCCAAAAATGTTAATATAAAATCCTTGTATATTTACACTTATTTGCTCTGCCCTTAGAAGACTAGTCACAAGTTCCAATAGAAGTCTAGTTAATATTTACTGAAATACCTGCCTCTTATTAATCGAGCAGGTTAATGCAAACAGGCCAGGCGTAAGCACACGATTATAAAACAACACCATCTCAATATAGACAATGATCTGCAAACAAAACCGTTTAAATTACTGGATGAAAGTGTGGGAGTGTGTGCATGTCTAGGCAAATGTGTGTTCAGTATATAGGCTATGTGAGAATGCAAACACGGCAGAGGAGAAACAAAGGAAGGGAGGAGAAGGAGAGGAGTGGGTCCAATTTCACTGGTGTGGAGCTGGAGAAGAGATGTGAGAGCACAGATATTCTATTGAGGAGAAAAGAGCTACTGGAACGTCAGAGTAGAGGAGAGACGAAATAACATCATAAAACAGGAACACATTTTGAGTTAAAAGACTTGTATTCTGACTATTTACAGAACTAAAGCTCATTTTCCTTCTGCAATAAAGAAGCAAATCTATTCAACAATAGAGCGCTGCAGAGATTATGTTTTTTTGTAGGCCAACAAGGAAGTTATAGCATTGTATAAAACGCCAATGGGATTTATCCATTACCACCACTTTCGAATATTTCCATGTTGCAAACAAACATTTATGATAGTCACACGTTTGGTTCAGCAAGAGAATAGTCACAAAAAGCACCAATTTTATGATTTACAATAATGATAATTCAATTAAAACACAATCGGTTAGAAGCAAAAAGCTAACGTTAGGCTAGTTGTAGCTATAGTCGACTCCTTTAGTTGTCCTGTTAGCTAACGCCTTTTTTTTGTTCGGTACTTATTGCCGTATGTTATGTTGTAGAACACAAAGCTAAAATCTCTTAATCTCATTAAACTTATTTAAAAAATATATCCATTTCAAAATTCCCTTTTACTTTGAGACCTGGGAGCTGAAAGTGCAAATGTGCCGACTCATTTCCTGGTTTTAAGGACTCATTCCTGGTGCTTTGTGTTCTATCTCGACTATAGGGATCAAGATCTGTCATGGAGCTCAAGGTATAACGTTGAACTGCTCCGTCGGGTCAGAATTACAGGATTTGTCGGACAAATTCCTGAAGTACTCACAAAGTCCCTTCATGCTTCTTGTTGGACTAATATATGTCCTGTAATGTTCCCTCATGGATGACGTCATCAGTTCAGTCAGGTGTTGAGGACATTGTCGCTGAGGCAATCAATCTATTGGCAAAAAGTGGTTAAAGCTTGAAAGTTGATAAGATGTCTACCATAAAGATAATGGGTCACAAATTAATAAAGTAATTTTAAAGAAAGAAGACTAAAAATCAAAGTTATTAAAGAAAGGTTATATTTGAATACACTCTTGACTTTAGAATCAAATTAAGCCAAGTGTGTGTCTTTTGACCTCTGCATCACCACATGAATGCTTACTGAGATGTATTCGTTATGAATATGTTGCACAATGTCTTTTAATTTGTTTTGACTGGCAACGCACTTTTCTTGGACGCATTTTCTGCTTCGACTGCAACTGTAAAAATCTTCTTTCTTCTCACAATATTAAAATATAAACAGCAAAGAGTATTCTGTCCTAGCAATTGTGTGCATCCTTACAAGGCACAGACAGATAGCTAACCAAAGAGTGCAGAAGGAATGATGCTCCAGAATGTTTTGTTGATGAACTTTACTTTACTTTAGATAACTCTGTTGCTCTTCTTTATCTCTTTTCAGTGTGGTAAAACTATAAAATAAACAGAAAGACAACATATCACATATGTCTCATTACTATATCGTTAAACATGTGTCTTGTAAACAAGCAAAACACAAAACATACCTGACAATAACCACAAGCTACATAGTTAGCAAACACGGGCTAGTTAGCAAGCTAGTCATGCCAGCATAGGTTCATAACCAAACGTAAAATTATGCTAATTCGTTTTCTTTAGAATTATCACAGAGGTATTTTGTAACTGTTAACATCTTATGTCTCAAACAATTATAACATAGAACACTTACGGACGTATTTACTCCAAGGATCTGACCGCTAGAAACTGCTTCGATCCATACAGCTCTTTGAACAGGTTAGAACTGGATTTTGGCGGAGCAAAACAAGGCACTTAAGGTGCGATACCAAAATACACCAGCAGGTGTCTTTCTTGGACAAGCTTAAACAATAAAGAGAGCAAACTCAGTAAATTAAGTCAGAACACTCCCCGTCTGGTATGATTAATATTATACCACTACATTACTACATTATCCCGGGAAAGCAGCAAAACAACATCGTTAATGGGTCTCAGATATTCTTTTACAGTCCCTTGACTTACAGTCTTGACCATGACCTTACGAACTCTGTTGTCGCTGCTCGGTATGGCTTTTGTGATAAGTCCTACTGGCCACTCTTTGCGTTTCACCTGACAGTCTTTGAGCAGGACGACGTCACCTTCCTGAAGGTTCGGCCTGTTCTCTGTCCATTTCCTTCGAGGCTGTAGAGTTGTTAGATATTCCTGTCTCCATCTTTTCCAGAAAGAGTCCGCCATGTTCTGGACTTGTCGCCATTGACTTTTGTGCAGATGATCCATTTTGAAGTCGCCGAGGCAGGAGCGATGCTTGCTTTCTGGGTCAGTAGCATCGCAGGAGAGAGGACTTGAGGAACCTCTGTGTCGGACAATATGGGGGTCAAAGGTCGAGAGTTCATGATGGCCATGACCTCAGCCATAAGTGTGGTCAACACTTCGTGTGTGAGTCGTGTGGCGCTGTTTGTCAACAAAAGTCCATCGAGGATGCGCCGTGCGGCTCAATCATTCTTTCCCATGCTCCTCCCATGTGGGAGGAATGCGGTGCGTTGACTGACCAGGTGCAGCCTCGGTCTTGCAAGAAGCTTTTGATCTCTGGATCTTCTGTGTTGATTTGTAGCTCTCTGCAGGCCCCTACAAAGTTTGTGCCTCTGTCTGACCGCAGATGTTGAACTGGCCCCTTAATAGCCAGGAAACAACGGAAGGCATTGATGAAGCTTGACGTTGACATGGACTCGATCACCTCCAGGTGAACAGCCCTTGTGCTTAGGCAGCTAAACATGACGGCCCACCTTTTGTTTTCTGCGCTGCCGCCTCTTGTGCGGCGTCACAACACTCCATGGGCCAAGACGTCCAGCCCTGTGTGTGTGAATGGAGGATCCACAGACACTCTGTCCGCTGGCAGATCTGCCATTTTCTGATTTTCAAGCCTTCCTCTCATCTTCCTACACGACGCATTGGTGGATTAGACCAGAGATGCGTTTTTACCTTTAACGATCCACAGTCCCGCGCTGAGTATCGCGCCCATGGTAAAGTGGCCTTGATGTGCCACTTGACTGTGGTAGTGCTGAATGAGCAGATTGGCTACGTGGTGGTTTGGTGGCATGATCAGAGGATGCTTTTCTTGGTCAGAAAGATCAGCTGCTTGTAAGCGACCGCCCACTCTCATCAGTCCCTCGCTGTCGATGAAGGGATCTAGTCTCTTGAGTGAGCTGTCTTGTGACACACTTCTGTGTTGTGTTAGGCTTTTGAATTCATCTTTGTACGCTTCTCGCTGTACAGCTTTGATGATGGTAGACTTGGCTTGTGAACGTTCTGTAGTGCCAGGTTTCATGCACGTATGCCATTTCTTACAGGTCTGTGTGTCAGTCGATTGAGAGAATGACTTTGCTACATGGGTGAGTGTGGCAATAGCTCTCACAAGAGATTTCCAGCTAGAAAAGCGTTGGAATCTGTGTGTGCCTAGCGGCGGGTTTGTGACCTTGGTGGCCAATGTGGTTACTTGGGGTCGAATCTCCATGTCCAGATCTGGGCCTATGAGCTGGAAATGCTCCACCACACTGTTTTCTGCTGCATCTGGCTGTTGCAGGAACGCAGGTCCAGAGAACCAGTTTGTGAGCTGCAAGTGAGCTGGAGGCATGGGTCTGGTGCCGTGGTCGGCTGGATTCTGATCTGTCCGGACATATTGCCTCTGATGAGGTGCTGTGGATGAGTGACAAGCTTCACGTGGTGAGTCAGGGCGGCACAAGAGGGCACCAGGGCCCACTCGCTCTTTGACTTGAATGCTTTTAGTGCACGGTGTGAAGAATGAGGTTCTGCCATTAGAGAGTATGTTCGTCTTGTAGACATTAACTTCCGCTGGCTGATGGACCCTGTCGAGGCAGATCTCGCCTACGATGACCCAACCCAAATCTAAGCGCTGTGCATACGGTGTGTTGTGAGGTCCATTGTACTGCTCACGTACCTTGTGCACACTCAGGACGTCTCTCCCCAGGAGAAGTATCTGCGCATCCGGATCTAGAGGTGGTATCTTGTCTCGCACCGGAGAGAGGTGAGCAAAGTGTTGTGTGATGTCTGCCGTTGGAATTTCTGACCTGTCATCTGGTATTGTGTTGCATTCGATGAGGGGAGGAAGTGCTACTGTAGATTTCCCATCGAGTGACTCTACTGTGAAGCTACATGCCTTTCTCCCCGCCGTCTCAACTGTGCCTGAGCACGTCCTCAGCGTGTAGGGAGAGGAGTCGCCTCCAATGCGGAACAGGTCGAAGAACTGTGTCTTGGCCAGTGACCTGTTGCTCTGTTCATCCAATACTGCATAAACATGTTGAGCTCTTTCACGATGTTTTGAAGGATAAACTTTGACCAGACATACTTTGGAGCACGACCTGGGCTGGGAAGAGGCGACACATATTTTTGTGCATTTCGTAGTGACATCAAGTTGCTGTTCGCTTTGCTCTGGTTCACTCTTGGTCTCTTCAGATGACCAGGGGGCGGGACCAGGATGTAGGGCAGACACATGTTTGTCACTGCCACATTCTCTGCACTTAACAGACAGTTTGCAGTCTTTGCAACATGTTTAGTGGAGGCACAGCAATGATAACAAATATAATTTTCTCTAAGATAGGCCTTACGGTCATCCAGGTGCTTAATCCTAAAGGCCCGACACTTGAAGAGGGGGTGAGGTTTGTTGTGGATGGCACAATATTTGTCTGGTTCGTTGTTTTGCTTGTCTGCTTGGCTGCTGGGAAAGTTTCGAGTCCCTGCAGACACCTCAGTTTTCTTAACAAAGACGGATGGTTTGTTACTCACGTTGACTGCTCTGTCTGTTTTCATGCTGTTTGAGTCGTTGGATGAGGAGAAGAAGAAGCTCGGGTCATTTCGAGTCTTTGCTTGATTGCAGATAAACTTCACGAAAAAACTGAAAGGTGGAAATGATACCTTGAACTCTTCTTTGTATCTGGAGCCTTGTGTGACCCATTTTTCTTGAAGGCCGTATGGGAGTTTTTCAACTATGGGTTTCACACCTCTAGCCGAGTCGAGATATGCAAGCCCCGGTGTTAGGCCACTCCACTTTGCAGACTCTAGCTCTTGTAGCAGGTCTCCCAGCTCTCTCAGTTGGCGAGGGTCTTTATTTGAGACGCGAGGGAAATCTTCAAGCCGTTTCATTAGGGCATGTTCGATCACCTCTGGGCAGCCGTAGCAGTCCTCTAGACGCTGCCATATGGTCTCCACTGCTTTATCTGGACTTGTGACATGGACTGACCTGATTCGCTTGGCATGAGTGGCTGACTCCGGACCAAGCCATTTGACGAGTAGGTCAAGTTCTTCTCTGTGTGTCAGGTTGAGGTCCTGTGTGATGCTTTGGAAAGACGTTTTCCATGCCCAATAGTTCTCTGGGCGATCGTCGAATTGGGTCAATCCTGAGCTCACCATCTCTTTCCTTATCAAGTATGTGGAGAAGTCTGGCATTGGAGGTGGCGCACCAGTGTAGTGGTCCGATGTTGCATGAGAAGGGGGTGCTAGGGGGTACCTGCTTGGCGTTGGAATGTTGTTTGGGCCACGAGTCGGCTCCTCGAGGCAGTGGGAGGTTGGCTGTGTGAGAAGAGGGTATTATGGGGTGCCTGCTTGACGTTGAATCGTCATGGAGGCCCGCGTAGTCAGCTCCGCTCAGCTGTGGGTGGTTGGTTGCCTGAGGGAACAATTGAGCAGGGTGTTGCGGCTGAAGCATATGCAGCTGAGCAGTTGCTTGAAGAGGACGGCTTGGTTCTCTGTGCGTCTGCTGGGACGTAAGGAGTGGCTGTGGAGCGTGTTGCACTGGAGTGTTCTGCACGTACTCCCTGGTGCGCTGAGCTCGGTTTTCATCACCTGTATCCAGTAGCTGGTTGTCTTCCCACTCGGCTGCAGCCTGATAGACGTCTGCTTCTCTGGACGCTGCTTCTGCCTCCTTCTCTAACTGTAGCGTGTGAAGATCAGCCTCCAGCTCTGCTTGACGTGTTGCTTCAGCTAATACTTTCTGCTTTTGTTCTTCAATGCAAGCTTTCTCCCTAAGCATAACGGCTTCCTTCTCTGCAGGGAATTTCACTTTTGATGCTTCAGCCCTAGCCCTTGCTTTTGTGGCAGCGTTGCTAATAGCTGTTGATGCGCTGGACCTGCTGCTTACGTGAGACCTCGTTTCTAAAGTCACTTGTGCTTTGTCTTCTTGCGAGGTCGTCATTTTGTAGCTGTGCGTTTCTGACGAGTTGAGTGATTCGAAGTTGCTTCTTTGTCTTCACCCGCTGTGTATTCGTCCTTTTACTATTCTGTCCTAGCAATTGTGTGCATCCTTACAAGGCACAGACAGATAGCTAACCAAAGAGTGCAGAAGGAATGATGCTCCAGAATGTTTTGTTGATGAACTTTACTTTACTTTAGATAACTCTGTTGCTCTTCTTTATCTCTTTTCAGTGTGGTAAAACTATAAAATAAACAGAAAGACAACATATCACATATGTCTCATTACTATATCGTTAAACATGTGTCTTGTAAACAAGCAAAACACAAAACATACCTGACAATAACCACAAGCTACATAGTTAGCAAACACGGGCTAGTTAGCAAGCTAGTCATGCCAGCATAGGTTCATAACCAAACGTAAAATTATGCTAATTCGTTTTCTTTAGAATTATCACAGAGGTATTTTGTAACTGTTAACATCTTATGTCTCAAACAATTATAACATAGAACACTTACGGACGTATTTACTCCAAGGATCTGACCGCTAGAAACTGCTTCGATCCATACAGCTCTTTGAACAGGTTAGAACTGGATTTTGGCGGAGCAAAACAAGGCACTTAAGGTGCGATACCAAAATACACCAGCAGGTGTCTTTCTTGGACAAGCTTAAACAATAAAGAGAGCAAACTCAGTAAATTAAGTCAGAACAAAGAGAGTTAATTTATAACGTCGCAGAGCAAATATGAACCTGATCAGTCAGTGCTTTAAGAGTTGGCTTGTGTATGAACACCGCCATCTAGTGGCTCCAAGAGGGAGCGCACCTCCACACACACGCATTCTGGGTAAATGAAGCGTGTAACTCACAATGGTCAGGGATTAGATGAGATTCATGGTCAAGAACCAGTGTTTTCATAACACAAAGCTTCAGCTTCATCATTCGATCAGCAGTGAATCACAAATACTGACTCACATGGATGCTCTGTTGTTACAGAACAAATAATACGTTACTTTTACCCAAGATATGATCAATCAAGAAACACAAGGCTACTATTATAGAGGAATTATTTTTGTAAACGTCATTTCAAAATCATTGAAAACATTCTTAATAAAAAAAAAAGTTCTGGGGTAAAAAAATTCATGCCTGACCGATTTTCTATTCATAATGGAAGATGGAACTCGGATTTTTGTCAATGTTCTCATTAAATACGGCGATTTAAATTCTTACCAGGTATGAAAGTCGGTTGGTGAAATTTCAACAAACTAAATAACTATTTAAAGTTGTATAGTTAATGGGGGGAAATTATAGATGGACCTTGAGTTCTACTTGGTTGCAGTAAAATGTAGGCAAAAGAACATTTCACCCCAGTTGGGCTCACATTTTTGGTCCAAAGCAGTTGCGTATGACCTATTTTTGTTTTTGATTCAAACTTTAAAGAGAGTTGCTTTTGGTCTATAGACAGTTCTGATAAAAGCAACTTTTGGTCCATAGACAGTTCTGATAAAAGCAACTTTTGGCCGATACACAGTTCAGATAAAAGCAACTTTTGGTCTATGTGCTTGTGGAAGATTGAATGTTGATAAAACCATGTTCAGTCCAGTGACCAGGATGTCTGACATCACGTAGACATCAAACGATCAATAAGATAACAACATATTGGTAGTATTGATCAAAACTAAAAAATGATTGACTATCAGCACCATTATTTTTAATATCCTTGTTTCAGAAGCTTGATTGAACCCTAGAGAAGTGACGTGTCTCGTGTCAGAGTGGGTCATCGATGCTCTGCGTGAAGTCTTCCCCGGTTCGCAGCCCGTAGTGCAGGGTGTCTTTCTGGGCGGCAGCCCAGACCATCTGCGGGCTAGAGAAGCGAGCGGCCCAGTGGCCCTGAGGGTCCACTGTCACCACTCCACCCAGTCCACCCACTCTGGACTCCATGTAGGCCAGGCCTAAATCACTGGCAGCCTCCACCGACTGACCTGAGACCAGAGCGGGGAAGAAATAATACGGTTAGGGTTTGGGGTGAAGTGTTCATCCAGAAGTCAGTGCAATATTTAGAACAAATCACCTTCTGCAGAAACACTGAGTGTGTGTGTGTGCGTGTGTGTGTGTGTGCGTGTGTGTGTGTGAGTTGGTGTTACCTTGCTCCATGTGGAACAGGATGAGTCTGGCTAGAGTAACCTTCATGATGGCTTCTCCGTGGCCTGTGGACGACACTGCTCCCACCTGGTTGTCAGCATAACCTCCGCTCCCTGCACACAGTGACAATTCTTTTCCAGGATTTTTATTTTATTTTTATTTTCTCCCTTGTAGTTGTAGCTAGAAATGGAAACATGCATGTGATAAATTCGATGTCAGAAAATTAAACCTTTTGCGACACACATTTTTTTCAACAGAATGCCTCCAGCCCTTCTTTTTCCAACCCAGCTGGTCAGAGGATGCAATTACACATCTGTGTCACTAGATGGGAGAGAGCATCTGCACGTGTGTGTCAGAGTGGCCACTGACTCCAGACTGTGGAATCACTCTTTTACCGTCAGCGACAGATTAGACAGGAAGCGGCCAGACTCCTCCCCTGCTGCTCGTCACTACACAACCAACGTTTGCTCACTACAGCAACAGTGGGGTTATTTGTGTGGCTCTGACATCACTTCGATGAATTGGTCCGCATCAACACTGGTTTTTCAATTGGAAGCCCCCCGCCCCCCCCCCTTTTGATTGAGAAAGGAACGTGCATTTCATTATCGCTCCACAAAGGAATCAAAGGTTGCCCCTCGCAACGGGTGTCAGCATTGTTGTGCAGCATGTTGTCCGAAACAAACACAAGACCGCACGGTTCGCTATGAACCGAGCGGGCTCTCCTGACTAACCTCACAACATTTTAATTCTTTTGGCCAAAGGCCGTCCACAAAGCTAAAAAAACACCTCTATATTGTTTCAGTAAGACTCTCTCTCTCTTTCTCTCTCTCAATCATCCATGTATTTTCAGTGTGAGAACTGACCGATGCAGGACGTGTCGCCCACCCGTCCCTCCATCTTGTTCACCAACCCACCGGTGGAGGTTGCGCATGCCATGTTGCCCTCGCTGTCCACCGCCACTGCTCCGACCGTGCCCATCTTGCCCCTGCACAGACACACACACACGGGGACGGGAAGAAGGATTGGGAAGGTTTTTTTTCTATTTTTTGGGGAGTTTTTCCCTGATCCGATGTGAGGTCAAAGGTCAGGGATGTCGTACGTGTACAGATTTATTACATTTATAATTTGTGATATAAAGGCGATAGAAAATAAACTGAATTGAGTGACTTCATTTTAGTCGAATGAACACCGAAGGTTGTGACCTGGTAACCGAGTTGTAACCGGCGAGAAGCAGACGAAGAGACACCTTTGCTCGACCTTTTCTCTTTATCATCTCCATTGTTGATCCTGGAGCTCATTAGGTTCCACAAATGCCTCACTTTCTCACAAATATTCGCTCAAGAGGTTCTGAGATTTGAGGAGTGTATTTAGTTACGTCCAGGGGCTTTTTGTTTAGCCAAGTAATTACACACACACACACACACACACACACACACACACACACACACACACACACACACACACACACACACACACACACACACACACACACACACACACACACACACACACACACACACACCTTGATTTGGAAAACCTGCCAACCTTGAGGATGTTCCAGTCGCTTAAATAGTACTCCCCCCCCTCCCCTTTCCAAACCCCCCAAAATTCCGAACTGCTCCGCCGTCACCAGACTAAACGAGTCACACGGGTTTCATCTCACATTTGGCTCTTCCCGGTGTCGGTGCCGGGTGCCCGGTTCTTTGTCCAGCGCATGCGGGAGTACTCGGTGACGAGGGACTCGGGGGGTACCTCGGGGACGCCCATGGACCGGGCGAACTGATTGGCCCCCTTGGCTGTCAGACACACGTGACTTGTCTGGAATAGAGCATCACAGTTCCCATCAATAAAACACGTCGAAACTAGTCACTTTTTTTTTTAACGGATACTGCTTAAAGAAGACAAACTGCGTGTTATTTGTTGGTGTCTGTGCCGTGACCATCCCAGGCGTAAATGTACGCACCTTGTCCATCACCAGTCTTGCCAGCTGGATGGGGTTGGCTATGTTGCGCACAGCAGACACAGCGCCACTGCCAAGCGTTTTCCCATCCATGACGATGGCGTCCATCTCCACCTCCCCTCTGATATTTAGCACCGACCCACGCCCTGGACGTTAAGAGATGGTTTGACAAAGAATATCTTGGGCACGGAGGTAACATTTGGCCGAGCCCACAAAGCCTCCAAGACGTAAAAGCATTCAAGAGTATGTGGTCTCGTTGGGTTTAGTTTCACTGTTGCATCATATGGCTATGGAGAGATTTACATTTTGAGGGAAAGGTAAAGGGCCCATTCAAGACATTTCTGTTGTTGGGAAGATTTTTGTCAAGCTTTGTAATCTTCATTTTCATTTTTGACTTTTGAGAGGTTTGCTGCAGTGTTTCTTTTTCTTCCCTCCACCAAAATGTATTTTAAATCCCTTGTTAGCAAATATGAAAAGCATAACTTACATTACATTGAAAGAACCCTATCATGTTTTCTTTAGGTGTGCCTTTATGTTCAAATGTGAAGTGTAAGCCTTTATATGTTAAGCTATGTGGAAAACATTATGAAAAAAAGGGTATGTGATCTATATATATTTTTTAAATCTGGGCATTGCATTAAGATATTTCTTGGATACAAGTGTTTGCATCCAAACAGTACAGTGGTACTGAACTAAAACTAGAACTCAACTCTTGGCCCCTCTTGGATCCAAAACAAAATATGACACATCAACCTTCAGCATCATCCAGTCTAAGTCTCAAGCAGCACATTAATGCCTAACCGGTAATCACAAGAGCTAACAGGCACATCACCCAGTTTACAATAAGACTATCATAAGTTAGTAACAGTGTAACATCTAAACTAGACTATCGAGAACAAATATATGCAATCAGGAAATATGTTGGACATTTTTTGTTGGCAACCAAAGTGTTGGACCCAATGACAGACAATATGACGATCTCTAAGAGCTACAATAAACAAACTAGAAATAAGTGTATTGGAAAGTATTATTAATATTACAGCAAAGATGGAATGCTACCGCATGCATGTGAAACCAAACTCATGCAAATGGACCCGAAACACATGTAGAACATGTGCAAAGCATTCAGATGTTGATGCAGGGAAGAGGAAGTGACTTCACCTATATTTAAAAATGTTTTTTTTTTACATTACCTGCATTGAAATAAGGGTTGTTCTCCAGCTGGCTCACGGCCTCCACCACGGCGTCCATGCTGCTGCCCCCAGCCCGGAGGACGGCGTACCCTGCGCGGGCTGCCGAGCACCCCCCCGACTTGGCCTTTTCATAACGCTCCTTCGGGACTTGATCCGATCCTCCGTGGACCACCACCACCGGAAACATGTCGATCACCTGGTTGAGGTATGCGAGTTTAAGCTTCATTTATTTTCTGCATTACTGCCAACACGTGCTCCCAACTGCCTCTGTCTAAACCATGAATAATTACATCTACCTGTCTAGTATGTGATGGTCTGTTTTTGAGCGTTTGAATTTCTTTCAAAATGATCTTGGGCGGTTATATTTGATTTCTGGCATTTTATTCAACCTTTTTCCTTTTTTTATGTTTTGATTCAATTCAATTTGGGGTGCATCAGCAGGGTCATGTCAGGAGGCATCAGACACAGCCAGGTCTAATGCACCCTATGAGACGGGAAGTCACAAAGACTCCGGGGAGGAAGAAGAGTTAGTAATGTGCGATGGAGAGATGGAAATTCATCCATAAAGAGAGAGAGAAGAGGAGACAGGTGCTCAGTGTATACTAAAACGTCCCCCAGCAGCCGATAAGCCTATAGCAGCATCTCTAGGGGCTGGACCAGGTAAACCTGATTCAGCCCGAACTATAAGACTATTAAAGAGGAAAGTCTTCAGTCTACTCTTAAACGAGGTGACTGTGTCTGCCTCCCGGACTGAAGGTGGAAGCTGGTTCCATAAAAGAGGAGTTTGATAACTAAAGGCTCTGGCTCCCATTCTACTTTTTAAGATTCAAGGAACTACAAGTAGTCCCGCATTTAGTGAGCGCAGCTCTCTAGTGGGGAGATATGGTACTACAAGCTCCTTAAGATATGATGGAGCATCACCAATCAAGGCTTTGCAGGTGAGGAGAATAATTCTAAATGCGATTCTTGATTTTACAGGGAGCCAGTGCAGAGCAGTTAATACGGGATTAATGTGATCTCTTTTCTTAGTTTTAGTGAGAACACGAGCTGCAGCAACTGGATTTGTTTGCATCTTTTTGAGACAAGATGTCCCTTTTTAAATGTAACATGAAATGTAACATGAAAAAATGCAGTCCTTGAGATTTGCTTCAGATGGGGATTAAATCACAAGTTTACAGTGGTGCTGGATGCCAGGACAATGCCATCTACAGAAACCACATCACCAGATAATTGATCTCGACTTGAAGCATTGTATAACATCTGTAAATAAGCTTTCCTTGTATCAGCTAGTGAATAATCACGCACAATTCAGAGACAAACACAAGTAATACATGTCTTGTTTCGTCTCGCCCCTTATGTGTGCATTGAGAGTATTATCCAGAAGTAACAGTGTAACACAGATTGAAAGAGCAACCTGCTAACCACTGACCCACAGTGGCTCTTCAACAATTAGTAGATTGGGACTATATGTTTTCTTGCTTAGTGTTAATGTGCTCTTTAATTTGACTGTTTAGCTTTTGACTTTGACTCGGTCACGTTAGCCGTCCGCAATTCAATATTTAAAAACACAAAAACAGCTTGAGTGCAAGTTAAACACAGTAGCCTATAGAGTTTTTAAAATGTTTTGCTTCTGCTGAAATATCGACATTTGAGATAAAAGTGACACAGAGAAACTTCCCAGAATTAAAACGCATTTGAAAGGAGAAGGAGGGGGCGGAGCTTTCCAGAGTAACAGTGAACGTTGTCATCGCTGTTTTTTCTTCTTCTATTGACTCTGACAGTCAATTCACTTGAACACTGGATTTTCAATACTGGGGAATTAACTCTAAATATTTACATCAACACTGGGGACTATTTACTCTTACTATTGTTGTAATAACTAATATACTTTGACACTGAATTTTTAACACTGGGGAATTTACTGTGTAAAACTGTGTAGCCTAAGTAGTTTTAGGTTTTAACTTGCCTGGGTCCAGACCTTGGAATGCACCGATGCTTTTCACTGGACAGGAGGGGGTTTGAAAAGTTGCTCTATGTAAAGCTATCTATTATGTTAGAAGACAAAGGAAGGGGAGTACAAAGTTCAATATTTACCTCTGAGACGTGTCATGTGTCCTTTGGACCGGAGTAAAAGCATGTGGGCCGGCATCCGCGGATACTCGGTTATGTGAGCCGCGGCTTGAAATGTAATGCACTTCTATTCACGGTGTTACGGTGCGAGGGCTTGCGCGGCCTAAAAGTATGGAGATAGACCCATTTTTTTCAATAATTTCTCCACTTTCATATAAGAAGTCAAAAACAAGATATTTGTGGACATTATATAAATTAATATTATCGTAAAAATTTAAGTTAAAGAAAAAATGATATTCATAAAATTCAAATATTTGAACTTTTTTTAAAGCAGATCATTAAAAGTGTATCTAAAAATGGCACTGCTTTATTGTTAGTGATGACCTCTGCTATGCCCATGATTATTTACATGATATTAAACTTAACAGATATTAAGATAATTAAAGTTAGTCACCTCAAAAGAAATACTGATATTAATACTTTTCCAATATTTTAAAGCAGATTATTAAAAGTGTTAATTAATATGATACTGGTGTGTTGTTCATGATAACCATCTGTTATGCTGTTTTTTAAATGAGACTTCACTTTACAGTTTTACAGAAAATAAGAGTTAAAGTCACCGTAATAGAAATAATGATATTCTGAATTTTCCAAGACTTGAACTTTTTTTAAAGCAGATCATTCAAATTGTTTATACAAATGACACTGCTATGTGGTTCATGATGACCTCTGCTATGCCCATTATTATTTTCATGATATTTTACAGTACAGATATTGAGAAAAAACTAAACAAAATAAAAACATGTTGCAGGAACGTCATGGCAGTGTAATTCTTATGTACACTTTTAATGATCTGCATTTAATAGATAATTATGAATATCAGTATTTCTCCTGTTAAACCCCACAGCCTCCACATGTGGGGGCTTAACGGGCTGATTAGACTGTCTAAAACACTATAATAAACATGAGTAAATATATTCATGTTGTACATCAAATTAAAGACGACAACTTGGGCGATAAGAATCAGCAAGCCATTTTAACACAACTCAAATACCATCTTCCAATAATCATTTCAATATCATAATCATAATTGTGTCAGCCACTTAGAACGTTTGAACTAGCGACACGTAGCTCCGTGCTATCGTAAGAAATTAGATATTATAAAGCAAGAGAACTTCACACAGATTCTAAATATTTTTTACAGAATCCTTCTGCACCAACGCATCATGGAGATATGAGCCAAAGAGCACAGCCACATTAATCGCTTCAGAGATTTAGAGCCAGCAAATGCAGTTTACCCTTGCTGATTAGAAGAAGAAAAAACGAGTTGCTCCTCGGGATTCAAGCTGTGTTCTGTGTTTGTATTTTCCTTTTAAAAACAAGGCGGACCTTTGGGGAACACGTCAAAGTCAGCTGTCAGGAAGTTCAATTTCAGCAAATCGGATTTCTTATTTAAAAAATGGCGACGCCTTTCTGTCTCCTATTGGCTCACAGTGCTGTCAATCTTGTATTTCTTGGTACCAATCGATTATATTGGCATTAAGGGTTCCAAAGACCTGTGGCTTTTTAAAATCCACCCTTCCCCGGCGGAGATATCTGCGTGCGCAACAGCTGCCTGTGATAGATCCAAAAACGGCTTTACGCGCAGCACACAAGCGCACAGCTTGTTGATCGTTCTTTCATCTTTGGTTTCTGTTTTAAAGCCACAAACTGATGTATTTGGATGTATTGAACACCAACAGTAATCTACAAGTGAAATGTATATAATATGTCTGGTACATGAGAAAAGTCAAATGGCACAGATGGTGCCCAAATGTGCCCAAATGCACATTTTAGAGACCTCGCCTAAATTCTCTTGACTAAAAACTCTCCAACTATTGTTCTGCTTTATTTTTTTCTAAGCCATACTTCACATAGAGACTGTTCACAGGTTGTGTTATTATCTGGGTGATTGTAGGCCTTTGCTGTGCATCCATCCAGGAGATATTCATCCTGAAAGTGCTTTTTTTCGAGTTGAACCTGAAACTTCTATGAAAATAGAAGTTTCATCTTTATTTACTCTAAACCAGTAACATATATACCACACATCTAAACAAAAGCTCACATGTGTTGCCTTTATTATAACACCAACATTATTCAATTCAGTCATTTCGAGCAAAAACCTCAAAAATCAGGCGGGGTTCAATGTGATTTTAACTTTTATTTTAACGATAATATTATTTCATATAATGTCCAAAAATTATGTTGTTTTTGACTCTAATGTTGTTTTTGATATGTTATATTAAATTGGAGAAATTATTGCTGAAAATTGGGTCTATCTCCTTGCTTTTGGGCCGTAGGCCTACAAGCCCTCGTACCGTAACACCATAAATAAAAGTACATTTCATTTCAACTACATTGAACTAACACTACGAGCTTGCAGCTTGATTGACAGTTTACCCCGCAGCATGGTCTCCTGGTCCTCTGCATGGGACGGAACTGAATTAGCTGACGTTGTGATTAAAGTGGATGAGGCAGTTAACTATTTTTATTTGGATATGTATTAAACGAGAGGCGCATAAGGGAGCTGTATTTATATTGAACTACATAGACACAGGGGGGAAAGGATGAGTCCAAAGTCGCCAAGGAAAACGGTCATAAACGATGTTACGGTATTTTGTATCAGGCTGTCGCGGGAGAACAAGACGGTCCTCAGTGACGTACATTTCCTCGGTAATGTTACGTCACTGAGGACCGTCCCCGAATAAAACCCACTTTACGTGTAAAACGCAACAGTTATCTGCAAAATAAAACAATTCTCAGTGCACCTGCTGAACCTGAAGACATATTTGCTTTCAGCTTCAATCACACCAACATAAATACGGCGGCGAGTCGTAAAGATGAGATCAAGCACCCTCGTTTCTGGGATATGCCACTTACAATTTCAAAATAAAATACAGACTAAAACACAGCAATCAGATTTAAGTTTGTTTTATTGGATGAAAATGAGATGAAAGAGAATGTTTGCAAATTGGTAATTAAGTAAACCATTTTTTTCTTTTCCTTTGCTGAATTTTACAATTAATATAATCCGTACACATGACATATTGCTTCTGTCCACCCAGGGAGAGGGATCCTCCTCGTTGATCCTCCTGAATGTGTCTTCCCTTTTTTCCCCATGAAAGGTTTTTTTTTCTATTCTTTAGGGAGTTTTTCCTGATCCAATGTGAGGTCAAAGGTCAGGGATGTCGTATGTGTACAGATTGTAAAGTCCTCTGAGGCAAATTCGTAATTTGTGATATTGGGCTATATAAAATAAACTAAATTGAATTGAATTGAATACAGGCCTCTTGGCTTTTACTAAGGTATTCTAAAAATAATACGTTCCCCTTTTCTTTACAAATTTAAAAATCCCTTTAAAAAAGAGGTTAACCTTTTACCATAACATGATTTAAGATGTTCAGTATTATAATAGTATTAATGATAATTGTAATTATTATAAAGAACAACTATTTCAACATCACCAAACATGTCGACTTTCCCACCCATAAAAAGGGACCTACACTTGACCTGGTCTGAACCTCCGGCATTAGCATCTCAAATCTAACCAGCATTGACCTCACCATCTCTGACCACCTGGCTATCACCCTGGACATAGACATCCCCATCTCTGACCACCTGGCTATCACCCTGGACATAGACATCCCCATCTCTGACCACCTGGCTATCACCCTGGACATAGACATCCCCATCTCTGACCACCTGGCTATCACCCTGGACATTGACATCCCCATCTCTGACCACCTGGCTATCACCCTGGACATTGACATCCCCATCCCCCATGTGAAGCAGAGCCGCACCATAACATTCCGGAACATCAAATCCATTCACCTCCCCTCGCTCTCCTCCTCCTCGTCTGCCATTGTCTCTGCCTCTGCTCCTATTCCGACTGCCTCCCCCACTGCCCTGGTCAATTACTATAATCATGCACTCTCCTCCTGTCTTGACCTCATCGCCCCCAAAAAATCCAAGCTTGTCTCCTTCACCCATTCCGCCCCCTGGTACACTGACCAACTCCGCCACCTGAAAGTACAGGGCCGTCGACTAGAACGCCTTTTTAAAAAAAAAACCAGACTCACTGTTTACCTGGATGCCTACAAACTCCACCAACAAAAATAAAAAAATGCCCTCAAGGCCGACGTGGAACTGCTGATGTCGATGAAGGGAACCGCTCGAGCCTTCTTGAAAAGTGAGATAAATCTGAAAAAGAGTCAATAACTGAAAATGAGACATTTGCAGCTGGATGTGTGAAGTGTTTGTCACTCTCTCTGAGCATCGCTGCCCTAAATAAGAACCTCCCGTGGGTCAAAGCTGTTGAACGAGTCAACCAAGTGTATGCTTTGTTGCATGCCCGTAAAAGTCAGGAAATTAATTGTCTGCCCGTTTGGGCCTGTTATGAGACGATGATGATGGTGGCGATGATGATGATGATGATGAAGGGTTTGGGCTAAGCCTTTTTCGCCAACATGGCAGGCTCCAGACTCGCAGCTGCACTGCTGCTCTCAGTCCATGTTCCTCCCTTCCCCTCTGCGGCTGCTCAGTGAGCTGACCATGGTGCTGAAATAAAAAGTCAAGCTTTACTGTGAACCATACAAGCGACACTGTTGACCTGGACCTTACAGTGCAGTTTGTATCGGGGCCTGCAGGGTCCCTATAGGGTCACACAAAACGTGGCATACTCTAGTTTTGGTACACAGGATATACATTGTATAACATTTTATTAATTTTCCAACCCAATCATGGTTGACAGAGAATGTTATGCATTTCAGACATTGGCTTTGATCAAATCTGGATTTCAGGCTAAAAATAGCTTCTAAAATTCTAAATTTAGATGAATGTGACACGATTAATTATCTAGTCTGATGCGGTTTGTTTGGTTTACATGTGTGTGTGTGTGTGTGTGTGTGTGAATTGTCATGTTTTCGGGGGGCCCCTCTCTCCACACGGCCCGTAATTAAAATGTTGCACGCTGACATACTGCAAATGTCACCCTATAGCCATACATGTGCACGGCTGAATGTGTGGTAAACCCCAGGCTCCATTCGGAATGTTTTTCAACATGAGGAAGTAGTGTGTGTGTTTGTGTGAGTGTGTGTGTGTGTCTGTGTGTGTGTGTGTGTGTGTGTAAGGATGGATAAGGAGGAAGGACAGAAGGAAGGAGTGGAGAGAGAGAGAAGGATGGCGGAAGGGAGTAAGGAGAAAAAAAGGGGGATGCGCGTCATCCTAACACGCAATGATTGGTGGGAGAAAGGAGGCGGAGGAGGAGGAGGGTGCAAACACTCACACTGCGACGGGTTTCATACTATACTGGGAAAGGGTTCTTCGGGCTTACATTCACAATTTCCTTCCCATTGCAGTTTAGTTTGACCTACTTGACTGTGCCTATGTCTCCATTTTTTAAATTCTTTTTATAGATTATAGTCTCAGTCTCTTCACTTTACACTCTGCATGTTTGCCCTTGTGTTGTTCTACTAATGTTCTATTGGTCCTCGGCCCCCTGAAATAACGGTTAACGGTTCTCTTGACAATATTTAGAGGATGAATATTGCATACAATGTTGGGTATCAAATTATTGCATTAGAAGGTGCCCCACAGCTGTTAACGGCATCTGGAACGATGCAGTCGTCAAGGAAGCAGCCTCAGGTCCTTCCCATAGGCGCCGTTAGTGCGTTAGCAGCAAGACAGGCACGGCCATGCCGAGAGCCCTGTGGAGGCAATGGATGTGCTCTGAAATTCTAAGTTAGCACCTTTAAACTAAGCCAGAATGTATTCACAATCTTATTTTCCATGCTGGATTTCTCTGTTTTCTGAATTCGTTTTTGCAAATGTTGTATACATCAAACGGAAATCTGAATATTGGATAAAACCGGGTTGAAGTTTCAAAGATTTTTATTTGAGTCAAAGGTTTTCACAGATGGGATTTTGTTTTTGTCTTTGTATCATTACCTTCGCATTGAAAATGCGGAAGGTTATGTTTTGATCGCGTGTATTTATTACCTTCGCATTGAAAATGCCGGAAGGTTATGTTTTGATCGCCGTGTATTTATTTATTTATTTATTTGTATGCGTGTTATTTGCAAAACTCAAAAAGTATTGAACCGAATCGCATGAAATTTGGTGGGATGATTGTTTATTATCCGGGGACCAGTTGATTAGATTTTGGGATCGATCGGGTCAAAGGTCAAGGTCAAAGGTCATGAACAGGTCAAAATCTTTCGCAGAACTCAAAAAGTATTGAACCGAATCGCATGAAATTTGGTGGGATGATTGGTTATTATCCGGGGACCAGTTGATTAGATTTTGGGATCAATCGGGTCAAAGGTCAAGGTCAAAGGTCTCGAACAGGTCAACATCTTCTTGAATCACATGAAATTTGGTGGGATGATTGGTTATTATCCGGGGACCATTTGATTAGATTTTGGGATCAATCGGGTCAAAGGTCAAGGTCATGGAAAGGTCAACATCTTTTTTTTTTACCATAGCACGATACATTTTTGTCCAATTGGCATGCAACTAATGACAACATGTTCATAATTCAATGCCCAATCTTGTGATATGCGAAGGTATGCGCTCTACCGAGTGCCCATTCTAGTTTTTGACATGTTTTAGGAAGGGTGATTCAATGAATCCTGTCATTAAATGTGTTGTAACTCTGTGATGTTTTCTTCTGTACACATGACATCTATTGCTTCTGTCCATCCGGGGAGAGGGATCCCCCTTTATTGGGCTGTATAAAATAAACTTAATTTAATTTAATTGATATGAACCAGGCTATGAATGATATATATAAAAACCCTCAGTAAAAACGGTCAGAATATAGAAAGGAATGATATTGAAAATGTTTGGTGTATGTAAGCGCTATTGAAGATGAGATTTTTGTTGTTGTTGTGAGTTTAAGAAAAACTTCGAGAAAACGTATACTTTGAAGTACATGTACGTCTCGAGGTGAATAGGGTAAGCAGATAGATATTACCATGAAACCTCTCAAGTTATTAAGCTCTTCTTTTATGGAACCAGCTTCCACCTTCAGTTCGGGAAGCAGACACAGTCACCTCATTTAAGAGGAGACTCAATACTTTCCTCTTTAATAGTGCTTATAGTTCGGGCTGAATCAGGTTCACCTGGTCCAGCCCCTTGAGATGCTGCTATCGGCTTATAGGTTGCTGGGGGAAGTTTTAGGATAAACTGAACTCCTCTCTCCTCTTCTCCCTCTCCTTATGGATGAATTAATTTATCTTTATTACTAACTCTATACTTCTTCCCCAGAGTCTTTGTGCCTTCTTGCCTCTCAGGGTTCCGTTGGTCGTGGCTGTGTCTGGAGCCGGTCCTGGCTCATGGGGCCCTGCCGCCTGTCTCCTTGCCCCTGCTTCCTGCCTCCTGCCCATTGGCACTGCCCTGCATGGCCTCTTGCCTCATTGGCCCTGCCTCCTTGGCTGCATGTCTCATGCCTCAAGGCCTCCTGCCATGGCCCTGCTGATGTCCCTCCTTCTTACGTGGATCATGGTTATCTGGATTGTGGTTCATGCCTACTTCTCATTATTCATAATGTCTGACATATTCATTGAATGTGTTGTAATCTGTAACGTTGTTCATTCTGTATACATGACATCTATGTGAGGTCCTGGGACGGGGATGTAGTTTGTGTCCAGATTGTAAAGCCCTCTGAGGCAAATTTGTAATTTGAGTTATAAAAAATAAACTGAATTGCTAACTTACATTTGTAATATTTATATATGCAAATGAGGCATTCTCTAAAGCTTTTGGTGAATTCAGTGGAACGCTAGATTAAAATAAGTACAATAAACACCTACATGTATATTTTGGATGCTTTCCTTCCACTAAGACATGTTATGGAAGAAAAATAGTCCACCATCTCAAAATTGACCAGTGCATGTTTTTGCCTGTATGGTGAACTAAAACGAAAAATAGTCCAAAGGGACTTCCAATTCCAAACGTCCATGAATTATGGTCCTACAAACCCCACAATGCACCCTCGAGGAACCCTTTATTTACTAAGTGTGCTGATAGGCTGGCGTGAGCGCGCATCTTAACGGTGAGTGGAGCCCCCCATTCTCAAATGAGACTGCGCGCTCCCGCCGCAGGAGAAGTGAACGCGCTTGAGGGGCTGCGGTCCCATTGACGGTTCCGTCTCTCTGACAGCAGCATCAGCATCAGCATCAGCGGCGGCGCTGCAAAACAAGAAGTCGCCGCCTCGCCACGTAGCCACGCAGCCGGGCCACCGGACCGAGCCCAGACCTGAGTCGCCTTCAGAGGACCCCCCCCCCTCCTCTCTCCCCTTTCTCCCCTCATCCCCCACCCCGCACCCACCTCTCTCCGCCCCGGCCCGAAGGAAGGAAGGAAGCGAGATCCTCCTCCCGTGTGCCATCATCCCGACCGACCGCCGGAGACATGGGCTCCCCGTAACACGGAGGTGGCGGAGGGGAGAGGCGGGCGGGCGGTGGGAGGGGGCTGGGGGGAGAAGACAGCGGAGCAGCGAGAGGGAGGAGGAGCGGCTGAAAGCGGCAACCGGGAACCGAAGCGCTACACCGCCGCTGCCGCCGTCACCGCTGCTACTACCACCGCAGCTAGCACCGACACAGCTGCCGCCGCCACCGCCGCCGCCGCCCTGGGTGCCCCCCGCCGCCGCCATGGGAACTCCGCATCAGTCGCTCCAACCGCCGCTTTGTCCGTGGGCCATGTCGTGATCCGTGGGCTCCGCCAGTGGGTTTTCTATCCGTGATCCCGACCGAGGCGAGGAGGAGAGGGACGAATAGGAGAGAGAGAGAGCGGGAGGGAGGGAAGGTGGTCGTGGTGGGAAAGATGTTCGCCTCGGTGGGCCCTCGGGGCGGCCCGCGCCCAACGGTCACCCCGGCAATCCTGGAGCCGGACCTGAGCCATCTGACGGAGGATGAGAGGAAGATCATCATGGCTGTGCTGGCTCGGCAACGGGAGGAGGAGGCGAAAGAGGAGGCCATGTCAAAGTAAGGAGGAGAGAGAGGGGAAGTGTGTGTGTGTGTGTGTGTTGAGAGACAGCGAAAGAGAGAGAGAGAGAGAGAAGAGAGAGAGAGAGAGACTGGGCCTAGGCTAAATCCGTTTTGAAGGTCCACCTCCGTTTTCTCTTGTGGATGAGATGTTTCCAGCATCACTCACTGTATCCACTGTATCTGACCATGCTTGTGTGTAGCCCATGTGTGTGTGTGTGCACATCCTGCAGCCCCCCCCTACACACTCATTCACTCACGACAGGCCCATGCAGGCTACAGCTGTGGTGCCAGAGAGAACAAGCCGTGTAGACCAGGTCCACCTCCACCGCTCCTGCAAGCGAGGCTGTAAACTTTGCTCGGGAGGGAGGAAGAAAAGGATGGTGGGAAGGATGAAAGGGGCGTGACACCCTTGCGTGCCCCATCATCACCGTCATCATCATCAGTGGCGTCACAGTCCACTCAAGATGACAAAACCGATTCCTCATCGGCACCTGTCTCCCTTAATGTCACCGCGTGTCATTCACACAGGGCTCTGACTTTTTCTCCGGGATGTTTCATCTTCACGGATGCAACGGGGACGCAGCGCTCGCAGATGGCCCCGGCTTTGAGGGGGTTGTGGAAGTAGAATCCTCCCGGTTGGCTTTTATCTGTGCAGCATCCAATCTCAACAGCTGCTGTCTTCAGCTCCTGGGGTGCGGTTGAGCTTTTCCTCAGCCGTATGCGCTGTATGTAGGCCAGTGCTCTTGCAGAGGAGCAATTCGCCCAGGCTGTTATGGAACCAGTAAGCTTATAACAGGGGGGGGGGGGGGAGTGCCCGTGTGTGTGTAATGTCATTTTGCATCAGGACTGACTTATATCCACGGCATGCATCCTCCTCCATGCATGCACAGAGGCCTCCTCCAGATTTGATTTGTCACCCCCCCCCCCCCGAATCCGGTGCAACAAAAAAAAAGAAAACGGACCCACAACCGCCGCCCCCGCTTTCCTTCCAGGACCCGGAGAACACATCAAGTCGATGCCTTCTCCCCGCGTCTTTTTTTCTGCATTGGAGCTGCATGCACGGATGGGGAAGATAGAAAGATATAGACCAAACCCACCTAAGCGAGGCGCTCCTCTAGTTCCCTTTTCTTTTTTTCTTTTTTAACGTCCCTGTTCTATTTTAAGCTCCTGTGTGCGCCGGACTGATAGCCTGGCGCTGGAAACGGAAGATCGATTCATTGCATCTAAAAGAAGGAAATGTCCAACACATGAGCTCTGGCTCTAAGTGGCTATGCATCACTTTCAGTCGAGAGAGGCCGTGGATTCACTCGCATCGCACCGTGGCGACTGCAAAATAACGGCAAACTGTCAGCACATGCATGTCTTAACCTATATTGCCTTCTGCACCGTCCCCCGTTGCCCTCCCCTCTCATCACTGTTTGAATGGAGATTGCAGAGCGGTGTGTGTGTGTGTGTGCGTGTGTCTTTACAATCTGCAGTGCACTGGTTGACTAATACATGCATGGTGAGTGTACTCGCAGTAGGGCCGTGTGGGTTGTGATGCAGAGATGCAGAGAAGGCACTCCTCGTACACTCTATCAGCTGTTAAAGCGTGCAGGATCGCAGGATATGTGTACGCATCGCTCCCTGTTGGTGGACAGCCGCGGCGACAGTGACGTAACGGGAGATAAATTGTGAGATAAAGTGGCGTGTGATTTACACAAAGACAGATGGATAAACTGTAAACGACCTGCCGTCTTTCCAAAGCTTAAATCCCAGTTACATAAATGGGGAATACAGGACCAGAGTACAGTGAAGCTGCTCCCCACGGCCACATAACAAAGCATCCGTGAGGAGCGTTCCCTCACTGCATGAGAAAGATAATAATTCCCCTTAACCCTCCTGTTACCTTTAGGGTCAATTTGACCCCATTCAATGTTTAATGTCGGTGTTCTTTCGGGTCAATTTGACCCCAGGCTGTTTTTCACTGTGTCAAACATATAAGAAATATCAACTTTTTTATATATTTAAAGGGCTATTTAGGGAGTCAACAAACAAACATAAAGTACCTCACACTTAAACTTGGAAAACAATATTAATTCTAATAATTTTCTGGAGGTTTTAATTGCTGGGGTCAAATTGACCCCAAGGGTAAAATATGTCAGTAAATATAAAGGTAACAGGAGGGTTAAACATTGAATGGGGTCAAATTGACCCTAAGGCAACAGGAGGGTTAAAGACTTGAGCGTGTATTGATGCAGCCAAGCACTCGTGATCAGGTCGCTGCACGGAGCCGATGCAGCCGGAAACTCAGCGGCTACGTTTTTGCATTGCATTGCAATCTTTGAATAGGAGAACTCACCCCAAAACCCGAGGCACACATTTTTCCGACACGTGGTGCTATTTACCAATCTATATTGTTTTGGGGTGAGTTAAATTATATTGGCGCTTTGACTGCCAGGGCTCTCAAGTTTTGAAGACAGGCAAGAGTGACATTTCCATCACCATTAAAACATGAAATAGCCGAGAGTTTTTTTCAGCGTGAGAAATACGATGTGTGGCGGGAGTGCGTGACTAAAGACCGAAATGCGTGAGTCTCACGCTCAATGCGTGACACTTGAGAGCCCTGGACTGCTATCCGGTTGAAGAGAAGGAGGTCAATGTCTCTACGGCCAGTCCCTAAAAAACTAGGAAGCTCACTCCAAAACAATCTAGATTGACAGTTAGCACTACAGATAAGAGGAAAAATACGTGTTTTTTTATTTAGGGGTGAACTGTTCCTTTAATGTCAGTTTTAACCTTTAACCTGATTAATTAGACATACATATCTGCTGCAAAAGTATGTTTGTGCGACTGTTGCTTGCGTTTGTTGTTCCCTCGTCTAGATGAGGAAGATGTGCTACATACTTGAGGGTACATTGCGATGTATTGTACTTTTTTACTTCAGCGGATCTAGATGAAATGCTAAATGGTGATTCAATCAAATGTATGTTGTTACCTGTAGACAAACTCCAGAGAAGCTGGGAAAGATCTCAGAAAATCAAACACAACAAACTCAACGCCTTTAGGTTTGGGGATGCATCAATCCAAATGTTCCCTCCTGATACTGCTAGAGATCCCTCAGCAGAGGGAATCTAATGTTACAGTCGGGGTGTCAGAAGGTATTGATACCCTTGCTTTATTTTGTTTTGTGATACTGTATCGATTCTCAAAGGGAACATTTACTTTTCATTTCCAGTTTTTTACATGCAAACACAGTGGATCATATTGCACAATCAGTAGTGCTGTCAAGTTGGTGGTTTTTACGGGTACGGTTCAGATAAGATATTTGGAAACGTTTTTAATCAAATGTGCAAAAAAAATAATCACAATATATCGCCCTGCTTTCAGTATCGAAAGATATCACAACATATTGAATCTTAACCCCTGTTTTTTTGCCATTACACAGATCTATGATACAGAGACCAAGTCCAGTCTTGTCTTTTCCCCTAAATTACACAACATGCATGTGTGGAACAGATTCAGATCATATTTATGTTATGTATCATGAGCCCAGGGAAAGTAAAGGCACATCATTTTTTTAATGACATTGCCGAAACAATTGTATGTGTATAATAAAGTGAGTTTTGTTCCTGAAATCACATAGATTTTATATCACATTGAAACATTTTGTAAACCCTACTGGTGGTACTTTAGACATTTGAGTGCATTAGTCTTAGATTTTCATACATCCCTTGGCTTCCATTCATATTCAAACACATTTTGAAAATCTATTAGCAAACTCCTGCCGGAATTTGTGTGATCCATCACAACGAAGTTTGCCTTTATATTTTTTTCTCAGGAACATTATCTTTATCAGCTAATAGATTTTTCCATCTCCATTTCAAGTGAATGGAAACCAAAGGACGTCTGAAACGCTGGACCGCGATTAGAATTGTCGGCTTACAAAATAAAAAATCGTAAAAATGCAGATGCCACAAAATAAAAGCTCCTGGTTTGGTCCTTTTTAATCTTGTATTCAGACACTAAACTCCAGGTATACAATAAATGTAATTTAAAAATGAGGAAAAAGTAGCGTACCTGTCCCTTTTCTTCCTTTCAGGATTACCGATGTGCAGAAAGTGTCTCATAATGAGAGGTTTTGCCGATGCATGTCTGTTTTAGGCATCGTGTGTGGTGGCGGGGATTTCTTTCCTCTGTGATCTGACTGATCAGAGACCACTGTTCATGTTTATGGATGAGACCGTTTCCAATCGCACAGCGAATGTGTCAGTGGACCTATCGTAAGCACGTCATTGTTGTTTAAAGCCTGTCTTCAACGCCTAAAGGTACCCGTGATACCGCAGTGAGAGTATAAATGAGCACTTCAGTTTGTATTGTGGGGAATTTGTTCATTTGGTTTGGCCCGTTTGGTTGAGCGAGTTGAATGTCTGTCAAACCCAGGTGATGCAAAAATAGCTAAACTGTGCCTCTATGCTTTTAAATCATAACTCTGATACGATTCATTAAGAGGGAGAAGATAATCAGAGCCAACTAGAGCCTTAATGCACAAGGTTTTATGAAGATATGACAATATTGACAAGCTAGCAGTTACACATAGGAAAGCTTAGCATAATACAATTAAACCCAGGGCTAACTTGGCAGTCAGGACTGAGTAGTCTGACTCATACTCAGCTATTTTAAAGTCATATTAACATAAGAGAGGCAGAGAGTCAGAGCTTCATACTGTCCAAAAACAAATCGACAGAAACGTAAGAGTCTTTAACACTTTCCTAACTATGTGTTTCAGAGAAGAGAAGCCTATCCAAGCAAGAACGGTGAACCTGGTTGGGCAGAAGAAACCGCAGCAAAATGACGTCCGGTGAGTGGCAACAGTCGTCTTTATCAACCACCAACTCCGTATCACCCGGACAATATGGAATTCAAAGGGGACATATACTCATTTTCAGGTTCATACATGTTTTTGGAGTTTCCACCGGGCTGCTTCTAATTCGTCCTGCATTGTGACAAAGGAAGCCAGATCTGAACGGGTTTTCTGGTTTTACATTTTTCGGATCGGTAGGCATAGATACTCATGTGTGTGTGTGTGCACCAGCAATGAACAACTGCTATGTCCCCTTTAAAATGAGTTTTAATGGCCCAAAACAACTTCCAATGAAGAGCTGGCAGTCTCTTCCTTTGCCTCACATTTATGCTATTGTTGTGAAATCTATTTCACACCTTGGATGATTCAACAGTTATAAAAGATCCACTTGTGTTCTGGTACCTATCTTTCGCAAGCGTGACTCAGGCCAAATATTATGGAATGTGTGTGGTCCTCTTAAGTTGAACACCTCATTTCGAATGTTTCTGATTTATATTTAGGGAATATGCCTCGGTTTGTGTCGCTGAAAAAATATTTAATTTAAAGCCACACTTCTTTACCCTCGGAGTGAGTTTATATCCTGTTAAACACACAAACACACACCCAAACGCACACACACACACACACACACACACACTTCAGATGCTCCGGGTGTCTCGTGGTTTGCTCAGCTCTCCTGCCAAGGAGAGGGAGGAGGAATGACTCTATCAAGGCGACCCGTTTCAATTCGACGTCTTCTCACTTGTATCTGGGATATCGTTTCACATGAGCCTGGGAAACAGTTGAACAATGCGTAACATTGTGATATTTGACCTTCTTATCTTAATCCTCTTCGTCCCTAATGGGACATAAGGCTTCGACGATCTGCCTCCATCCGGACCTGTCATGCTGTGCCTCGCCCCAGGTTAGGTTCATCTCCTTCAGCTCCGCTGTCACCGTTCGCCGCCAGGTGTTCTTGGGCCGGCCTTGCTTCCTTTCCCAGGTGGAGTCCATCGTAGGGCGATCTTGGGGATGCGGTCCTGGTCCATCCTGAGAACGTGTCCGAGCCATTTGAAACGGCGGCGTTTGATCTCTAGCACCACACTGTTGCACTTAGTCTTCTTGTATAGATGTGCATTGGATATTTTCTCAGGCCAGAAGATTCCATAATGGATGCCTCAGGAAACTCTGTCGAATCTTCTGGATACTTGACCTACAAGATACTAAAAAAGTAACCAGTTCTCAGGGCTCTCAAGTGTCACGCATTGAGCGTGAGACTCACGCATTTCGGTCTTACGTCACGCACTCCCGCCACACATCGAATTTCTCACGCTGAAAAAAACTCTCGGCTATTTAATGTTTTAATGTGCCGCAGCGTGCCAACATGAGCTGGCCGCGCTGCCCTCACCGTGGAGGAATCAAGCGCTCCCCTGGAGTTCTGCTGTGAGGTGCCACTTATCAGCCAATCAAAAAAAAGAAATGGGCTACACAATAGCCAATCAGAAAAAAACCTGTATCTGTTGTATCTGGGTAAGATTGAATCCAGCAACCAATGAAGATAAAGCATCCTGGAATTGCGCGCGACTGACTGATATCCGAAATGTTTTCGTTCTGCGGGGGGGAGGGGGGGGGGCTGATGGAAATGTCTTGCCTGTCTTCAAAACTTGAGAGCCCTGAGTTCTACTTACTCCCCAAAAAACAACTGTGGCAGGAGAGCTAACCACACACTAGCCGGCTACACTAGCCTCTACTGTTCACCAGCAGTAGCTGGCTGCTACTGCATAGATCAATTGGTCACTAACAGGACGACACAGTTTATTCAAGAGACTGGTTGTACATTTATAATCTGGACGAGCAGAGTTATATAAAAATAACTGGTGCTAATAAGCTGTGACTTCCTCAGTTTACTACTTTAGCTCTTTTTTTCCTTGAAAGCCATTATGGAATGAAAATGTTCACTGAAGTTGAACTCATCATGAAAGATTTGTGCGTCGGTTTGTGGAAAAGTGGAGCTTTTTGAATTGCCATGTCTTCATTTGAGATGTTTCTTTCTCACTCCCTGGACAAGCCAACGCCTGTCAAGTCCGTCAAGCTCAAGCTAGTTGAATGTTTTCATGGCAGACGTGTAGAGTGTCAGAGATGTTATCTGTCACAGAGAATTGTAATCGGAATTTATTTTTAACAAATTATATTGCAAGGGGTCACACACTTGGAGCCTTTCCAGGGTGTGGATAGGCACCGGTTAAATCAAGAGCTAAAACCATGGGCAAACTCCGGCTGATTCAAATGTTTTCCAATTCAGATGATCTTTCATCCCAAGAACCATAATTGACAGCATTTAAAAAATTGGTATGACTTTTCTTTCAATGAAAATTCACAATTTATTCATTCAGTCTGTTTTTTTCATAAAAACTATTTAATCCCATTTCTATTTCTTTTTCCCCCCCAAAACTACCAAAGTTACAGTAGGCCTACCTTCCCCCCTTACTTGCTCAAACAAAATGTCGAAATAAAAGCGCCTCAGGGTGACTAGATGAATAAAATCCAACTTAAAGGGAATTGCAGTACATCCCACTTCATCCAACATGTTTTACTTTCCCAGAAGAAAACACGTGTTACATATATATACTTATATGTAATCTTTAACATTACGCAACTTACTCCGAATGTTGCTTGTACATTTTGACCCGCTTACCCGAACCCAATCCACCAGCATTCATCACTTTCACTCATATGATGTGTGTGTGTGATGTGTGACAATGTGCCGCAAATCTGCACGAACCATCATGCAGCGTGTGTGGAAATATGACCTGCAAAAATCCGAACATGTGAGATTGAGCAATTGCGACAGCAAAACGATCAGAATGCAATAGCTCTCCGAATCCTGTCACAGTGGCAACACATTTATAACCTCGGCTCCTGAGATTCATGGGTAATGTAGTATTTCATGCTATTTGACGTGCAGAAAAATAATTCCTCATGAACATCTTCAAAATATTTATTTATCTTAACATTATCGAGGAGACCCCAGGAACATTTTAATGACATTGATGTCATTGTTTAAAGTACACTTTCATATTTAAATCTACATTTTAAATATACTCAGTGGGGCCACCCTCTTTACTTCCATATTCCTAACGTCATACCGGGAATGCAGGTGGTCAGAGGTTAGCTTTCACTGAAACATCGCCTCCAATTAGTGGGGATTGGACACATGATGGGTTGGTCAGGAGCCATTCTTCATAAACTAATTCTTCTAGGCTCAATGATCGTCTTCCCTTCACTGCTGTGTGTGTGTGTGTGTGTGTTTCTGTTTATTTGATCAGTGGTTGCTAAAATGGACTTGAATTGCAAATTATATTTGAAACACACTCTGTCCCGACCGATGGCTTATTTGCGCATTCAAAATGCGCATGTTTCCACACGTTGCTATTCGCAGTGACCTCTGTAGCAAGTAGTTTCTTTTTTTTCCTTCCTTGCCGCACAATGATCAAACGATAAAGCTTGTTTATGTTCACTTTGTGTGCACTGTGTGTGTGTGTGTGTGTGTGTGTTGTTGGATCAGAGAGTGAGGTGGGATTACAGAGGAAGTCAGCTGGAGCACATCTGCTTCTCTGAGGAATCCCACAATATGGCCTCCTGTTTATATCATTCTACAATCTGTGCCTCTCCAGTCAGTATTCCCCCATATTATTCACCAGACGTTATACAGTCAGTAATCCTGCAGCGGTCCTTCTGCAGGGCACATTGAGGTGGAACTGAGATAACGTTATATCTAAGTGAGTTTATGAACCACGAGGTCTGTTGAACTCCTCAAGGCACATTGCTGGAAGTTGAGCTTCATAAATACAATTGACTTGACTTGTCTCTGTTAAAGGAGCAGTGTGCAGGATTGAGTGGTTTCTAGTGGTGAGGTTAAAGATTGCAACCAACTGAATATCCCTCACCCTCCTTTTCCAAAGGTGTAGGAGGACCTACGGTGGCCTTTAGATAACATACAAATATTAAAAAGGTCTCTCTAGCCAGTGTTTGGTTTATCCGTTCCTTGGATACCGTAGCAACATGGCGGCGCAGTATGGCGGATCCTGTTGGCTTTGAAAAAATATATTCTTATTTCATGTCAAAGAAATAACGAGTGGATCCCTCTCTTTATTACTTAGAATTAAAAAAGAGGACCCACTCACCATGTAGATATGAAATAGGGCTGCACAATAATGAAAATAAACTGACATTTTATTTCTTGAAATATGTATTGCAATATGAAACTAGAATGGGCACTCGGTAGAGCGCATACCTTCGCATATCACAAGATTGGGCATTGAATTATGAACATTTTGGCATTAGTTGCATGCCAATTGGATAAAAATTGACCGTGCTATGGTAAAAAGAAGATTTTGACCTATCCATGACCTTGACCTTGACCTTTGACCCGATTGATCCCAACATCTAATCAAATGGCCCCCGGATAATAATCAATCATCCCACCAAATTTCATGCGATTCAAGAAGAGTTTGACCTTTTCATGACCTTGACCTTGACCTTTGACCCGATCAATCCCAAAATCTAATCAAATGGTCCCCGGATAATAACCAATCATCCCACCAAATTTCATGCGATTCGGTTTAATACTTTTTGTGTTATGCGAATAACACGCATACAAATAAATAAATAAATACACAGCGATCAAAACATAACCTTCCGCATTTTCAATGCGAAGGTAATGAGCAAGATGAACAATGTCTTGCTCTAGTGAACAATTTAATTATAACACATTATTTTAATAGATGTGATTGGCAATGGCACGGCAAAAAATGGGTCGGGTGGGTTCGCGGACATCCGCGGCGGGCACCTCATACTGCGGACAGTCCGCCTCGGACGACCGGTGTCCCAGGAGGCCATCAGTTGGAAGCAAGGAACAACTATCGGGTTTTAGACAACTCGGTCATTCAGCTATATTTACTCAAGCTAGAGCACACGACTGAAGAAATGCAGCGGAGAGGCGAAAGCTGCATTAGCTGTGCAAGACAATATGGCCGACGGGGCCCCTCTTGGCATTGGAAGCTTGCTCGCAATGCATCCTGGTAGATGTAGGCACTCGGCACAGCTCCGTGAGTAGGAGAACTCATCTTTCTGGGTCAGTATAGCGCACACTGAGGACTTTGTGTACTCAAACGACTACACTAACCATAAACACTGACATCCACATAAACAGGCACATGTTCATCTTCAATATCAGTATCTCGTACAGTAAATAAAGCGCTTTCGTCAGTCCTCATTTCAATTAGTAAACTAGAACGGGCACTCGGTAGAGCGCATACCTTCGCATATCACAAGATTGGGCATTGAAGTATGAACATTTTGGCATTAGTTGCATGCCAATTGGATAGAAATTGACCGCGCTATGGTAAAAAGAAGATTTTGACCTTTTCATGACCTTGACCTTTGACTCGATTGATCCCAAAATCTAATGAAATGGTCCCCAGATAATAACCAATCATCCCACCAAATTTCATGCGACTCAAGAAGATTTTGACCTTTCCATGAACTTGACCTTGACCTTGACCTTTAACCCTTGACCCGATCGATCCCAAAATCTAATCAACTGGTCCCCGGATAATAACCAATCATCCCACCAAATTTCATGCGATTCGGTTTAATACTTTTTGTGTTATGCGAATAACACGCATACAAATAAATAAATAAATACACGGCGATCAAAACATAACCTTCCGCATTTTCAATGCGAAGGTAATAAGCTCTGGGGAACCCTGGATGGCAGGCTGTTCGCTGTGTGTGTCTCAAGGCATCATGTTTATTAAGAGAATTATTCAGTCTGTAGGAAATAAAGTGGGCAGTGAAACCTGGCTGCCGAAGGTCCGTTCTTGCCAGACGTTCGTCAGGTAGATCGGCTTAGGAGAGACAGAACGGACTTCTGGTGAGCCGCTGATGGTGCTACTGGCGATCTCGAAGCGCTCGGAGAAAAAACGGCTTGTTCTAAGCTTGACCACTGTGTACTTTTCAGTCCGTCTCTTGGTATTTTTGAACTTTATAATAAGCCCAGGAGTTGCAGACGTTTCCGAATCTGCAGAGGAACATGTAATCCTTCAGCTGTAGTTATTCACCACATGCAACAATGTGTGTCATATTAACGACCTTGTGTTACTGCATGCATTTTTTAATTATCCTTTTTTCCCCATGTTATCTTGTCTTGTATGTATGTATACGTTAATAATGCAGTCGTTTTGCATTCCAGTGTATTGTGGTCACGAAATATAACTGCTGAGATTAAATGGTTTGAATAGGACAGCTTCATAATTCAATTCGATTCAGTTTATTTTATACAGCCCAATATCACAAATTACAAATTTGGGCTTAACAATCTGTACGCACACGGCATCCCTGTCCCAGGACCTCACATCTGCTCAGGAAAAACTCCCCAAAAAATAGAAAAAAAACTTCCATGGGGAAAAAAGGGAAGAAACCTTCATGAGAGCAACAGGGAAGGAAGCAATAGATGTCATGTGTACAGATGAACAGCGTTACAGAGTTACAACACATTCAATGAATATGACAGAAATGTATGAATATTTAGTCGTAGGCATGGACCACGATCCATAAGATCTTCTGGTCGCCGCTCCGACTCCCATGTTTGAGAGCAAACCCCCACGCTCCTGTATAGGCGACGTGGGTGTAATGCGATGTAAAGGTGTTTACACTCCACATCGCTAAATGCGATTGGCGCCAGGCGTCCCCTGAAAGCAAGTTACCATGGCGACGGCCCAGCAGCCCCGTAGTAACCTTGTTGACCCCCTGGGATTGTCGAGGAGTCACTTCCTCACTTCCTTCAGGGATTGGATGTTATCCTGGTCTTCCCATGAGCCTCTGCTCCAGTGGGGACCCCGGGGGGAGGGACTTGACACACTCTCACTTACATTTCTGCCCGCTTGAGAGAGTTTCATCTTTACTGAAGAGGAATTTTATGAATTGATAGTGTGAACACAGTGCAAAATAATATACATGCTAAAGTTTTACACATTTATGATGCTTACTTAACCCTCCTGTTACCTTAGGGTCAATTTGACCCCATTCAATGTTTAACCCTCCTGTTACCTTTATATTTACTGACATATTTTACCCTTGGGGTCAATTTGACCCCAGCAATTAAAACCTCCAGAAAATTATTAGAATTAATATTGTTTTCCAAGTTTAAGTGTGAGGTACTTTATGTTTATTTGTTGACCACCTAAATAGCCCTTTAAATATATTAAAAAGTTGATATTTCTTATATGTTTGACACAGTGAAAAACAGCCTGGGGTCAAATTGACCCGAAAGAACACCGACATTAAACATTGAATGGGGTCAAATTGACCCTAAGGTAACAGGAGGGTTAAAAAACAAAAAATGACATTCGATCGTTGTAGAAAATATTGTAAACATCAAGTTAATCTGTGCGATTTGGGAACACATCAATATTGTAATGAAGTCTGATGGAACAAACATGAGCAGTCAGACAACCTTACTGATTTTAAATACGCTGGACCCAAATGCTGGGGTTGGCTCTGTGAGGACACGTGGCAGTTCAAGCCTACATTGTTGCATTATTGCATGTGTGTGTGTGAGTTTATGCAAAACCACCTTGCCCATGGCAAAACATGGCATCCGTACCCTAGAGCGGAAGTTGCTCGCGAAAATGCACGGAAGTAACTCTTCGAAAGATATTGTACAAGCCGTTGTACGAGGATAAGTTGACAGGCAAAACACTGCTCCTCTTCCCTTCATAATACAACATTCTCAAGTCAGATGAGTCGCTGCCGCCACCACTTCGGACGATAAATGTTGCATTTTGAACGACCACTTAATATAAAAGGAGACACAAAATGAAGACACCAACAGATTACGTTTGATGTTTGTTTTTTTGTTGAAAGAGTGGCCCGAGCTCTTTGTGTGTACATACCAATGTGTGAAGAATGCACGATGCGAGATTGTTTGTGTCGAGGACTATTCGGGTATCTGTGTGTGTGTGTGTGTCTGCGTGGATACATGCTGTGTGTATGTGTGTTTGTGCTGCCTGGCTGTGTGTGGCGTTGCCAGGCCATATGGAGCGCTGTCTGGGGAGCACACTACCCACTTAGCTCTGCTGTTGGCTCTGGTGTTCTCTCCATCTGTCCCTTCTTTTTCTCTCTCTCTCATCCCGCTCTCAATCCCTCTTCTCACTCTCTCTCTCTCTTATCCCGCTCTCCATCCCTTGTTCTCTCTCTCTCTCTTTCTCTTACTCTGTTTTTCTTCTCATCTCTTCTGTTCTATCTATCTGTTTTTAATTTGTTGATAATCTCGGAGCTGGCTCTCTTCTTCGTTTCTCTCCGTTCTCGTCAGTCTTCGACACTCTGGTCTTTGTCTCATCTTAAACGTGATCCAAAAATAGTCTTCCTTAGGTTTTTTTTCCAATTACAAGTGTATGTGTTTGTATATTGGTCTGTGCCCGCAAATAAATCAAGTGTGCGTGACAGATAGTGTGTTCTCAAGCACTCCTCTTCGCCCACTTTCTTTCCATTTGGTGGTAATTGCTATCATCCCACAGCCACCGTGCTCTTGAACATCCACTCCGATGCGAATGGCAACGGGGTTCGAACCAACCCCGACTAGAGCTGGCGTGCATCCTCCTGTGGGCTAAAGACAGTTGCTGGTCCATTCTTTCAAAGGGGAAGGCTGTTGTTGTTGGCTAATTGACAAAAAGAAGTAACACCACCCATATACTGCATATAAGAAGTAGAATTAGTCATCTTGAAGTCACCCGTCTATTTGACTTTGAATGATTGATCATTTTCTAAATTAACACCATGCTCATGTTTACAATGTTTACTGAGAGAATACATCAAGTGAGAAGTAGAGTCATTTTCTCAGGGACTTCTCTGCAGACTTATTTTTGCAACCATTCAATTCAATTCAGTTTATTTTGCGTAGCCCGATATTACAAATAACAAATTTGCCTCAGAGGGCTGAACAATTTGTACACATACGACATCCCCGTCCCAGGACCTCACATCGGATCAGGAACAACTCCCAAGAAATAAAAAAAAACATTTCACAGGGAAAAAAGGGAAGAAACCTTCAGGAGAGCAACAGAGGAGGATCCCTCTCCCCGGGTGGACAGAAGTAGTAGATGTCATGTGTACAGATGAACAGCATTACATAGTTACAACATATGTAATACATATGACAGAAATGTATAAATAATTTGGAGTAGGCATGTACCACAATTCAGACCTTCACAATTCATGAAACAGAAGGAGGAAGAGAGGAGACGGCAGACAGTTTTGTTAAAAGGTTATGACACGGCCAATAGTTATCTTTTGACGGACATGTGGACGTTCAAGCCTTAATAAAATAAGTGAGAAATTGTGGCATTTTCTCAGAGACTTTCATACAATCAGACTTCTTTTTAAAACCAGATGAGTTGCCCCCTGCTGGTCAGTACAGAGAATGCAAGTTGAAAACACTTCTGAATTGGCTTCACTTCTCAGAACCAGAGGTTGTACTTGGATCCACACCAGCCTTCCCTCATCCCAGCTGATGTGCTTTGCATCCACAGGTCCATCAAGCGTGCAGCAGCACATGCCGTGCTCATTACATTTTACCTGAAGTGCATTGGGATCAATCATAAGGGGATTATCGCACTGAGTTTGTGGTAAACTATGAACTTGTAATATCTCATACTGTAGAGGCAAATATCAATAAAACACTATAGAGAAGAATTATGTTCTACCCAGGGAAGGACTGATAAGCACTACGAAAAAGTGACTGATGGCATTTTTTGTATTTTGCATTCATATGAAGAATCTGTGTCCAGAGATTACTACTGGAGAGACAGAGAAGAGGCAGTGATGATGTCAGTTACTGAGAATCACACATTTGCTGAAAGCGAGCAGCATTCCAAAGACAGAACGAGTGGAGAAAACACCAAGCGAGGACGAGGGGTGAGGCAAATCCAAAGAAAGAGGAGGAAAGGGGAGGGAGTTGGTTTGGTGAGCTACAGTTTGAAGGCATCAAATCCACTCGTACCGCATTGAATCCCAACTGTCGGCATCGACATGAGTCATCACTTGTTGTCTCTGTTGGGAATTCCTCCAAAAAACTAATCTGATTATTACCCAAACTTTCAATCCTTAAAAAAAAAATTTGCTTTTAGAGTGTCTCCTCTCCAAAGAGTTTTAAATACTATCTAAAGTCCGAGAGAGTCTGATATAAGGAAAGGATGGGAGGATGATAGAAGGGAGGGGGGAGGGGGGGGGGTGATAGTACATCCGACCAGCTCAGCATGCAAGTTCTCTGACGGAAGTGAGGGTGAGGGGAAGGGATGGGATGGAGGAGGAACAACAGAGCTTGGCACAGACAGAGACAACGAGAGGGCGAGAGATTCTCCGTGTCCCGGCTGCCATATGGTGAGCAGCCATGCAGGCCACAGAATAAAACATATAATAGATGCTCTAAAAAGGCTAATGATGTTGTTAAACTTTTAAAAAATAATCACATGCATCATATTCTTCATCCAGCGATAGAGCATTCTATTTCTTCACTAGAATACTCAATTTTATTTATTTTGTATGTAGATAATGCAATGACTTGGTCAATTGCAATGAATAACTATCCGCTCCCCCCCAAAAATACAATTGATACAGGTTAAACTAGAATGGGCACTTGGTAGAGAGCATACCTTCGCATATCACACGATTGGGCATTGGATTATGAACATGTTGGCATTAGTTGCATGCCAATTGGATAAAAATTGACCGTGCTATGGTAAAAAGAAGATTTTGACCTTTTCATGACCTTGACCTTTGACCCGATCGATCCCAAAGTCTAATCAAATGGTCCCCGGATAATAACCAATCATCCCACCAAATTTCATGCGATTCAAGAAGATGTTGACCTTTTTCATGACCTTGACCTTGACCTTTGACCCGATCAATCCCAAAATCTAATCAAATGGTCCCCGGATAATAACCAATCATCCCACCAAATTTCATGCGATTCGGTTTACAACTTTTTTTGTTCCGCGAATAACACGCATACAAATAAATAAATAAATAAATACACGGCGATCAAAACATAACCTTCCGCATTTTCAATGCGAAGGTAATTACCTGTAGATTTGATTTTTAGCACTTTAACTAAGATAGTATGTATACTGTATGTATTTGTTAGATAATACATTTTTTAGAATTACAATGATTACCAACTATTTATTTTGACTTCATCCAGTAAGACAAAACCTACGTGAGCACTTCTATGCTCCTCTGGCTGTATACTGAATGTATAGAGACATGCTGCTTTGGCTTTTGAATGAGTGTAACAGTGAATACAGACCGACCTCTCCAGGAACACTGTTGCTCTTCTCTGGCTTCTGTCTCCATCGCCAGCTGATGTGGTAGTTCACTTTTGTACTTTAGCTTCTTATCTTTTCAAAACGTTTTTTTTTTTTTACTGCTTTATCAGTTTGGCATCCTGTATAAATCCTTCAAACTCATAGACTTTTCAGTTTTCTTCTGGTCGAAGTAGACAGCTTTTTCGTTCGACCAAAAGATATTTCTCGAGGGAGTGCACTTAGTGAGGGCTCCATGGCAGCTCTGACATCAGAGGAGGCCATCTTTCTTCTAAATCCTAGAAATGTGATAAACTCTTTTTCTGCAAATGATAAGGTGTTAAAGTGAGTGTAGATCTCCCTTGCATGCCAAAAAAAAAATCCCTTTTCTGTATGCGCGCGCACGCACAAACGCACGCACGCTCAGTTGCTGCAGACCGGAAACCCATTTCTAATTCTGGCATGCATTTTACCTTCCATTCAATTTCACAAATAGCATGAGAGAGAGGAAACTTTTTAATACTCGTCTATTATAGGACACAAAAGGAGTTCCAATCGATCTTGTAGAAGTCTCCTTGACAGTAAACGTGTGTGTGTGTGTGTGTCTGTTTATGTGTGTGTGTGTGTGGGCTAGATTAAAAGACAGGACTGGGAAGGTAAAGAGGATGCTGAGACGGAGCCAGTTTGAGTTGGAGAGAAAGAAAACTTTTCAAGCTCTTTCCTAAAAGCATCTCACAACAGAACTGAGAAACAAGGGATCGAGAGTTACTTTTAATAAATAAGTGTTGGAGAACAAATGGAAACGGGACAGAGTGCTTAATTTATAAATGGCCGCAAGGGGATTTTCTCTGACACTGATTTATTGTTATTTGATTCATGTCTGCCTGCCTTTTGAATATTGTTCAAGAGACCAGGAGGAGTGACTCATCCTCGGACACATAGAGGCCTGAGTCACGACGGGGAAAAGAGTCTGAATTGGCTCTGAAAACTCCAATCCTGATGCCCCCCTCCCCCATCTTCCCCCTGCTTTATGAAAGCCCGGAGACCGGGAGGAAAATCCGCGCCGGCGTTTGGCTCAGCAGCAGTAATGCCACTCAAGGACTGAAGGACTCATTTATCTGCTTTATTTTTAGACACATCCACGGTAACGTCAAGCAGAGAGGTCCTTAACTTTTTGGGGGGGGAGTTGTTCAACTGGAACTTTAACCTTTGATTGAGGATACAGGCTTTGGGAGAGAGCGGCCCGAATCCATTTTGGGAAGCAATTGCTCAAATTAAAAGGAAGCTTTGTGTGCCTAAATAACCGGGAAGTCGTCAGAGGTGAGAATGCAGTGGAGACGCAATGAGGAATTTTTTTCGTTTCACATTTGAGAATAATATCCTCATTAAAACTGAATATTTGTTGAGCATTGGTTGGTTCGAAGTGTTCAGAAGCCGACTCATGAAATGTGCTGATGATGTAAGGCTGGTGTTTAGCTGTATTCTTGCAATAAATCCCCCAGGAAAAGCAACAATATCTGAAAACGCCTCACAAATATATAGTTGTTCCTTTTAATCTTGGATTAAGAGAGATCTGGTTTGTGTTATCGGCTTTCAGGGGTCCCAACTGTGATCATTTACTGAATTAGTGGTTTGTTTGGTAGCCATCATCTTTTGGTCGTATGTTAATATCTTTCTGTTTTCCAGAGGATGTTGGACTGCAAACAAGAGGTTGTCGTGATTTCCAGCTGACCGCAGCTTATTTTTGATGATTTTAGTAGATTTGTTTGGCCCTCGCTGATATTTATGGCAGCAGGAAGATGAATGTGTGATTGATTTAGGATAAACCACCGTGTGTGGTCCTGGTCATACAGCTACATGTCACCCGGTGTCATGCCGAACTTCATTTATGTGTTTTTAATAGTTTTAATGGAGCTCTATGACACAGAGGCGTAAAACATATCAGGGTTTGACGAAGCAAGGCACATTTTATTCCGATTGCACATGTTGTACCGCAGGGCAATTCAATGTGCTTTACAGAGTTATTTAAGTACAGCAAATGTTATTCATGATTTTGGGCTTTTCTATGATTTGTTTACGATAAAACCAACCTATATCCTTCAAAACATTAGTTGGCACTGCACGTCCTTGCAGGCCAAGATTTACGTACAATGACGATGTTTCTCAACCAAAAAATAAGTTTAATTAATTTGTTTTTATATTAGCCTCGTGTCATACTCGCTCGGTCAGTTAGGATCACGCGACATGTTTTCTGTTGAAATAATTACGTAATAAATAAAGGTATCAACTGAAACAACGGAACGAGCATGATAGCAACCTTCCCTTTCTTATCGAATGCAAAGTAACAATTTGATTTCGGACTGCGGCTTCCCGGGTGAAAGTCCTTGTGTTTGTGCTTTTGATTTCCACACGGGTCACAGCGCCGTGCGTCACATGCTCTGTTGATAACAGTCAAAAAGCTGCTTTCTGACGGTGGAGCCGAAACTTAAACTACAACTTCTACAGGAGACCGGGATGTACAAGCAGAGAGCAAGTTCAGTCTGTTGACAGTCATACAAATATGGAATGTCAGCCTTTAGTTGTCAGTATCTCATAAACTTAGACACATCACTTTGCTAAAATCGACTAAATGTAAAACTGACAATTTGCAGATACTCTTTACAAGTCTAAAAAGTATAATTCTCTCTTTCTGACAGATTCGTTGACTTTCTTTGAGAAATAAAAACATTTAAGGACTCCTCAGTACAGTAAATGGCTTGTTAAGAAGGTTTTTTTGCAGATGATGTTCAATTTGCAAATACACAATAACAATGCTTTACAGTGTATCTATATACACAACGAAGAGGTCTCTTTTGGCAAACATTTCAATCTCTTGTTTAAAAAAAAAGGTGTTTCCTTGGAAAAGTTAGCAATATATAGATAATAGCACTTAGTGAAAATGAACATTTAAAAAAAAGGAAAATCCTAATATATTGATTTACTTTGCTTTCTACTTTGATTCTGATATCTTTTCTGTACACCAAGCTGAATGAGGGAACCTTTTCTCAGTGTTCCAGTTTCATTTACATTCTCATGGACAACGCTTCGGTTCCTCTCTGCATGAGTGCAGAGCTTGTTAGTGCTGCACATATATGAGACACTTTATGGCTACGGTCAGCGAGGTTGCTGAGCAGCACCAAGCCTTGAGCTAATTTGTGCAACGATATTTTACGATATACTCTGTAATAACCGCAATAAGGGAATACGGTGTGGAACAGACATTGACCGGCTTTAGTACGAAAAAAATACGGTAATTGTTGTTCGTCGTTAAGGTGCCAACACACGTCTTTGGAGCCGTAAAGTGTGACTAGCTTTCCTCCCCAAGAGCGACGCAAGGTGAGGCGCGAGGGACTGCTGGGCCACAGCCCGCCGTCCTGCTCATTTGCTGTAAGCAGCGTAGCATGGCACGTTTAGAAAGCCCGCGAACGAGGCAGCTGTCCACGAGTTAAGGTGCGTTCACGCCAAAAGCGAAGCGATTTTTCGCCCAAAACGTGTGAGTTTACTCGCTCGACCATTCGCCGTGTTCTCACCATGGGCGTCGAGACGCTCCGCGAGGGGCGGGGCTTATCTCCGTGTCTCGTCTCCGTAAAGACCGTTATCATCTCCTTCATCCACCAGAATAACTAACCACTAGTTCTGCTTTATATTTATCGTGGACAGTGTTGGGCAAGTTACTGAAAATTAGTAATTAGTTATAGTTACTAGTTACTTCTTTTAAAAGTAATTTAATTACTTTACTAGTTACTGTATATCAAAAGTAATTAGTTACTCGGGAAAGTAACTTTTAAGTTACTTTTATGTCTGCTTTTTTAATGTAATGAACAGTACTGAACAGTCAAACACAATAAACATATGTTGTAGACCTATTTATTGCAATCAACAGGGTAACAGGCCTTCAAATCAAGCAGTAGTACAAAAGTCCCTTTTAATACTTAACTTAATACAAAATAACTGTCTCAGTCATTTAACAGTGTTTTTTTTACATTAGGTCCAATGAAATAAAAGTGATTGGCCGACAGTATTAACACTAATTAAAAGAGAAAACAAAGGTGCCTTGAGGTGCTGCATATAATTGAGGGGGGTGGGGTGCTAGTGAGGCGTGTACGTGCTGATCTGGAGTCAGTTTGGTAGGATTTGGGTATAAATATATTATTTCATTTAAAATATGGATTTTTATTTAAAGATATTCATGTAATTTGCATGCAAAATAGGTCTACCCGAACCAGTGGACAAAAAATTCAACCAGCGGCAAAAACCGCGGACCTGGCAACACTGGAAGTGGCTGTCAATCACAGTGTGGCACCGTGCGTGCTGGTCGAGGGGGCATGCCTGTGATTGGCGGAGTAGAGGGGAGGCGTGCCTGTGATTGGCGGAGTAGAGGGAGGCGGGTTAACCTGTCGTAAAACGGAAGTTACGGGTGGTTGACGGGTACCGTTGTTGTTGATGTTCGAGCTGCTGAGCTGAGAGGAGCACGCTGTCTGTGTTTGTGAATGCCCAATAAAGGGAGGAATAATAACGTCGTCCCGTCTCCGTGTCATCAGTCCATAACGTCCGAGACGTTACAATATCATTGCGCCACCAAGGTCCTGCGATGTCAGATCAGAAGCAGCTAAAGTAGCCTAGCTTGTCTTCTTGTATGCAAGTGTTCATTTTTCACAAAAGAGAGTAACGCGAGTAACGAACTCATTTAAATTTCAGTAACTGTAACTGCGTTAGTTGATTTAAAAAATACTTCGTTACACGCTCGTTACCGCTAAAAGTAGTGGAATTACAGTAACGCGTTACAAAGTAACTGTAATTTCAACTCGGGGCGAAAATTGCGCCGCTGAAAACGCGTCGCCCACATCGCGTCGCCCCAAACGCGCCGCCCAGGAAAATATCGTGTCTATCGCAGCCACACGCGTCTGTACGTTGACTTTATGGGATTGAAAAAAAAAAAAAAATTGTGTATTTTTTTGTGTTATCTGGTCTAGTGGCTTACGTTTTTTGTAATTGGTACTTGAGGGTCAACAAGGGAAAAAAAAAGAAAAGAGAAAAGAATTTTTTACTTTATCTCTGCTCTGTGTGTGTGTTGTGTGTGATGTGTGTGTGTGTTGTAGTCAGCTCATGCAAAAGCTCATGTCTTGCTGAGTTGAAGTTTAGTTTTTCAAGTTCAGAGAGATGAAGCAGCCGCGCCACAGCACCGATGACACAGATACACCTAAAGATGGCCGTTCTTCTGACCATCCAGCTATTATTTGATGATATGGATAATATTATCCTCTTCTATTCTTTTTCATTTAAGGTAATAACTTTTCCCTCTCCCCTCCCCAACTCCTTTCTCATTTATTATTCTTAAAAATGTTTTGTTTATTCGTCAGCTATGATCCTTTTATTTTTCTCTCTCGTAGCCTCTAAACAAACGTTTTTACATAAAAAAAGAACCTGCTCACACATTTAGGTTTTATTTTTCATCAGCAGTTTTTTATTACTTTCATTGAGGATTTGCAAATCGACCGAGCATATAGATTTATAAGAAATAAAAAGTAAAAAAGAATGAATTAATTTAGAAATAGGAAAGGAAAATAGAGTAGAAAAACTACCAAGAGTGGTACCGGGTATCGGATTTGGAAGATAGCAATAAAGAGGTTTGGATATAATCCAACAACTCGATGAACCCAATAAGAGAATTAGGATAATGAGGATACCGAGGTGTATTCAGGATAAAGGAATGCCCGAGTGCCTTTATGCATTTAAGATTGCATCCAGTCAACATGCATCTATGAAGCCTAATACCAATAGAAGTTATTTTGGATAAAAGCCACCACAAAAATGCCTCTGAAATAACTAATAAGAGAACAATAATAAAACAAAACATATGAGTAACTCCTCATATTCCATCCCTGTCTCCTAAAGCTGACCCTCACAGTCAACAAAACAGTATTATCAATTATGTGTTGAGGGAGATGGTTTTTCTAACAAATAAGTTTCTAATTAAAGTCAGTTGAAGTCCCCAAAAGTTGAAAAATACTTGAAATTAGAGACTGAGATCATAAACTCTTTTTAAAAATGTTTACTGTGGCACTAAATCAAGTGAGAAGTAGGCTTATTGTCTTATTGACTTCTCTACAATATAAGACTTCTCTTTGCAACCAGCTGACTCGCCCCCTGCTGGTTAGTAGAGAGAATGCAAGTTTAAAACACTTCCACATTGGCTTCACTCGGCCTCAAGGTTTTACCTCTAAATGTAATTGAGAATGCAGTTTAATTGTACGGGAAAGGTCATTTTTTTCGTTGAATAGTCATGTTAAATATCATTAAAAATCCCCAGATTTGATTCCATTTCAATATTTCCAACAAACAACCAATATAGTATTGATCAACAGACATAATCGATCACACTGGTTCTACCTGTCAGCCCATACTGTATGTTGGTCCAACTTGGTGAACAGAGACCAGGGGTTGGGGCCGACACAGCGAGAGCCAAGGATCAGGAAGCGAATCCTGCGGCGTGACCTCACTGTGACCTTTTGGCTATTGCTCCCAAGGAAGTGTGCGCGTGTGCACTTAATGCCTTCCGCGGTGCGTGTTTGCACGCACGCACGTGTTAGTTAGCGTGCACATGTGTGGATGTCGGGTTTTTTTGCGTGGAGATTACATGAACAGAGATGGTGTGTGTGTGTGTGTGTGTGTGTGTGTGTGTGTGTGTGTGTGTGTGCAGGTAGAGTTTCAACCACCGGCTCGTGGAGTCTCTAAAGGGTTTTTCTTCACGACGTATTTAGGGAAACGGGTCGTCCTGTTACAGAGTAACGCTGACTTCTCTATCGAACCACTGGATGTTGGACTTCCTTTTTTTTCTTTTTTTTGGGCCGATGGGGGAGGAAGCTGCACCGCTGACTCCCAGTCTGTGAGTTCTGCAGCCACAGGCGGATGATGTGGAATGCTTTGGGTGTCAGATCAGGTTGAATGCTCTTTGACGGAGTGAGGGCTGTGGCAGCGATACCATTTTGGAGAAATGTTTCTATCTATGTGCTTTTTTCTATTCATGATGTCAAACCCTGTGCATTTTGTAAATTGCCAAATGCATATTTGGAGTTATATGCTGCGTGGAAACTTAAACTGTTTACAGTAATTCCATCACTTTTGTCATCTTTACCTGTTGTTGTTGTTTTGTTTTTTAAATGATGACTTGGCGGGGAAAAGGGCCAACATGTTAAAGGAGCAGTTCTACTTTTATGATAGAATAGGATTGCTTCACATCAAACATGCACAACCTCTAATAAAGACTTGTCCTCTTCTTCTATCTTCCCCTCCTCCTCTTCTTCACTCCTCTCCTTTTTTATTGTTTTGCCTCCTCCCCTACTTTCCTCCTCTTCTTTCCATCCTTCCACCTTTTCCTTTATCATTTTCTTCTGCTTTAATTATACTTTCTGTTTCCCTCCTCCTGTTTCCTCTCCTCTCCTCCCCAACTCTTCACTTTCACCTCTCTTGTCCTTTTCTCCTTTCCCTTCTCTCCTCTCTGTGTCCGTCATTCCATCTACTCTTTCCTTCTTGTCTCCTTCTCCTTTCTCCTCTTCCTCTTTTTGCCAATACCTTCTTCACCTTCCCTTTATCCTCTAATCTTTTCCTCATTGTCCCTCTTTCTCCATTTCTCATCCTCTCTCCTCTCCACTTCTTATATTATTGAACTATTGCATTAGACAAGAAAAGAAGAAGAAAGAGTCATGAGATTACAAACACACACTTCAGAACGTAGAAACATGACATTATTAAAGACAGACTGAGAGGTGTAAAAGCAAATACATATTTTGTTGGCGAGAGAGCTGTTTTGTTTTTTTGCTGATTTAAGGAAGTAAAGGCCCATGTAAAGGGATGGAATGTAGGTCAAGTGTTTCAAATAACAGTTGAGTTTGTGTTGTGTTTGGGTCATTTCTATTCAATAATGTCGTTTTTTTGTGGACAATTCCATTGTTTTTTTGGACAATTTGATGGCCTGAGGCTGCTGGATAGTGTTCCTCGAGGACACTTAGGACGCAAGGTAGTGAAGTGAGTGAGGGTCGCCTCTTTTTCCTTCTCACGTCTCCTTTTCTCTCTCAGCTTGTGTATTCCTTACCTCTCTATTGGTATGCTGTGTCCTACCATCCTCTACAATCTTCTCGTTAACCATTTATTTGTCTTCTCTCCTCCATTGTTCCAACCTCTCCTCCTTCATTTTCACTCACTTATTCTCTTTGCGGCCTTTTCTTGTCCTTTTTGCTTTCTAATAATATTTTTTTAAAGCTACAATTATGTAGACATGTACAGAATATGTTATGCAATTTATTTCCGTTCAGTCCCGGCCCTCTTCGTATACGATCTTAACTGATCCACCTGCCAGATGGAATCACTCTAGACTACCAAATAAAAATGTATGGACATCTGCCCTCCCCTCTGGAATTCTGCGCCCATCAGTTCTGCGTCTTCTTTGGTCTGTGTCCCCGTCTATTTGCTCCCTCCTCGATCTCCGTGGTGTGAAATCTAATTATTCAACATACTGTAACACATTGGATAAAAACCAATACACCCCCCCCCCCCCCCCTCTCTCTCTATCTTATCGATTTGAGGCCTTGTGTCTGAAACAATAGCGGACAAAAAAAAAAAGTTGATTTCACCAAAACACACAAACAGCACTGAGTGATATCGACTGGACTTAATGCAACAATTGTCTCTCTTTGCTCCCCGGTTTTAAGTCACTGCTCCTCCCCTTTATTTATATATATATACATATACATATACATATATATATATATTTATACATATATATATATATTTATTTATTACTTACCCGATAAAAACTCTAACCATTCTTTTCTACTTGTTATTGTTTCTCATCACCTTGATCACTTGATCTGCAGTCAGTCACAGGCTAGGAAATTGCGATTGAATGCTCAAACTAATGGAAATGATTTTTTATTGCATTTTGAATGTATGAATTGCAAAATATGTTAATTTCTTCAAACTATTGTATTTTTTAGCCACAGTATCTATAAAGATGGAAAGGTTTGCTGGTAGGTTGTTTGGTTGATCAAGTTGTGGCACCGCTTTTGATCATGTCCCAGCAACTATTGGGTGGATTGCTGTGCAATTTTAATCCACCTTGGATGGATGCTGTCATGAAGAAGACTTGAAAGTAGAGCTTGAGACCAAAAACTCATATTTACAATGTTTACTGAGTGAATAAATCAAGAAGTTGGATCGTTTTCTCAATCCACTGCATTCCAAGATTGAGTCTATGAAGATGAAGTCCTAAATGGCCGAACTCAAGGTCCAGCGGTCCACAAACCAACAGGTGACCTCACGATGACTAATTCCACTTCTTATATATAGTATATGGTTGGGTATACTGATGGATCGTGGAGGTCTCCATCGTGGAATATGCCTACTATGAACTATTCATACACTCTGTCATATTCATTGAATGTATTTTAACTCTCAATCTGTCCTTCTGTACACATGACATCTATTGCATCTGTCCATCCTGGAGAGGGATCCTCCTCTGTTGCTCTCCTGAAGGTTTCTTCCATTTCATCCCCTTGAAGGGTTATTTGGGAGTTTTTCCTGATCCGATGTGAGGTTTTGGGGCAGGGATGTCTATGTGTACAGATTGTAAAGCACTCCGAGACAAATTTGTAATTTGTGAAATTGGGCTATACAAATAAACTGAATTGAATTGAATATACACCACTGTCCTAATTCAGGTGTGGTACATTTTTCCGAAAGGCAATAGTGGTGTTAATTCAATTCAATTCAGTTTATTTTGTGTAGCCCAATATCACAAATTACAAATTTGCCTCAGAGGGCTTTATAATCTGTACACATACGACTTCCCTGTCCCAGGACCTCACATCAGATCAGGAACAACTCCCAAAAAATAGTTTTTACAGGGAAAAAAAGGGAAGAAACCTTCAGAAGAGAAACAGGAGGATCCCTCTCCAGGATGGACTGAAGCAATAGATGTCTTGACAATCTAAAGTTACACGGTCTACATCCCAGTAACTTTAGATTTACTACTTCATCTGTCTGTATGCGTTTGACCTGCAATATTTGGTGTTTTTATTATGAATACAGATCAATTGCCCCCTCTTTGTCGATTAGTCCAACAATCGTTCGTTTAGTTCTTTAAACGACTGAGATGTCTTTAGTCCGGTTGTCGTTTTTTTAATGCTTTTTAATGATGAAGGACTTATTTCCAAGAAACACAAGAGTGCATTTCTAGTAAACACAAGATTTAAAGTGGTGCTTTTGTGTGATTCTTTGTGGAAAAATGATATCAAGTCAAATGATATCAACCAGTCTAGAGATGTCACAGCAGCAACTGTGTCATCATTGACCCTCAGAGCTCCCGCTGTTTTTTGGGGGGAAATTCAGACTTTTCAAAACACACAGTCTCGTGAATTGTTCTGGTTTGTTAGTTGACCTCGAATTTCTTTGGTCGAGGTCAGCCCCGACGTCAACACGCTGACTTGAAAACACAATCAAAGATGCCACAGCATTCATGTTTCTATCCGGTTTGATTTCATCCCCAGAGGAATCCAGCAGCAGTTGTCCAGCTACAGGGAGACGGTGATTCGACAGGCCACGGTGGCGGCAGGCTCGACCCTCCACCGGGACGACGCGCCGACCTGTGGCATCTGCCACAAGACCAAGTTTGCAGACGGCTGCGGGAACCTGTGCTCGTACTGCCAGACCAAGTTCTGCGCCCGCTGCGGGGGGCGAGTGTCGCTACGATCCAACACGGTAAGAGACCCGGGAGTGTGTGAATGCAGTCGGGCAGCATGTCATACATGTCCTGTAACACCACGTTGCTACTGGGTTGAGATGTTATGACTAGGAAGGCCATAGCGCATGATTCACATTGTTTTCATAGCCATCAAACCATTGAAGGAGCCATTGTCTCCCTGTGGTCAGGGTGGCCTTGTCATCATAGGAGAGACCATTCCCATCTGGATAGAATGTTTTTATTATTATCATGGAGACGATCAAGTTGATCACTCAGACGAACTTTGTGTGGATTTACCGTGACTCCTCCCACTCAGGGGGAAACAATATGCAGCCCCAGATCCGACAAATGGCAATAAAAGGTTATCAGACAATTAAAAAGTGTAACTTTTCACTGAAATATATATATATGTATATATATATACAAATATATATAATATATAAATATATTTATTATATATATAATATATACATAAATATATATATATAATAATAATAATAATACATTTATTTTATAAGGCGCCTTTCAAGGCACTCAAGGTCGCCGTACAACACATTAAAACAGTTAAGACAACCGGAGATATATATATATATATATATATATACACTACCGTTCAAAAGTTTGGGGTCAGCCAGACAATTTCGTGTCTTCCATGAAAACTCACTTTTATTTATCAAATGAATTGAAAATTGAATAGAAAATATAGTCAAGACATTGACATGGTTAGAAATAATGATTAATATTTGAAGTATTAATTTTGTTCTTCAAACTTCAAGCTCAAAGGAAGGCCAGTTGTATAGCTTATATCACCAGCATAACTGTTTTCAGCTGTGCTAACATAATTGCACAAGGGTTTTCTAATCAGACATTAGTCTTCTAAGGCGATTAGCAAACACAATGTACCATTAGAACACTGGAGTGATAGTTGATGGAAATGGGCCTCTATACACCTCTGGAGATATTTCATTAGAAACCAGACGTTTCCACCTAGAATAGTCATTTACCACATTAACAATGTAGAGAGTGTATTTCTGATTGATTTAATGTTATCTTCATTGAAAAAAACAATGCTTTTCTTTGAAAAATAAGGACATTTCTAAGTGACCCCAAACTTTTGAACGGTAGTGTATATATATATTTATAGCATCTGCAGCAGACCAAGTGTTTAAATTCAAACAGGATATGCATTAATGAATAAGATTGTCTGTTCCACAAAATATAAAGCTTTATATTTTTCCTTCAACCTGTAATCAGTGGTTAAAAAAAGTGAGACGTTTTCTTTAATCCTTTTTATTTATTTATTGAAATATTCAGTGACATGTTTGGCTTGTCTGATAATCTGTTACTTTTGGCCAATCATTTTAAATATTGTATCTAAAGTAGTCATTGATACATGGTTTAACAGTTATGTCAAACGGCCTGGACCAACTGTTGTTTGAATAAAAAGATTAATAAGAAAAAGTTTTGCTGAGCAGAACAAGTTCATATCCGTCATTCAACCTAAAATCGGCACTTCATTCACATACAGCACATTCTGCTGTGTCCAATTAGGCCATAGCAATTAGAGCTGTGGCACATATGTGTGTCTTTATGTCTGTATTCAAGTGTATAGTGCGATGTGAATGTGTGTGTGTGTACGGTATCGACAACGACCATTTGTGTATATACGTGGGCCTCCAACCATGTGTGTGAATGTGATCCATGCCTGGTTTTGTGTGTGTGTGTGTGTGTGTGTGTATGTGTATGTGTGTGTGTGTGTGACCCGGGCAGGAGCTGGCAAAGGTTAATTGGGCATTAGACTGAGTTGTGGACGGATGGGGGTGGTCTCCCACTCTGTCTCGGTCTCCCAGGGGTTTCGGAGGTGCCCTATCCACACACAGCGGGTAGGTGCATTGGCATCGGGGGGAGCCAAGCCTTCCTCTGAAACAAGTGACCACCCCTCTCCCGCCCCCCCCTCCTGTCCCCTTCACCGCCGGCATGACATTTCATGAGCTCACGCTTGCACAAACACACAACCGCTCAAAAAGTACATCCTAATTAGTTACTGCATGACGCGGGGAGAGTTCAGCTGTGAGGTCCTGGGTGGTGTGTTGTGGCGGCTGCATTCAGCGGGAGAAGGTCTTTGAAAGGTGGATTTTGCACTTGTTTACACACATACACACACACACACAGCTATGTGCAAGATCTTCACATACTCGTACATATTTGTATATGTATTTCTTCATACGATACTGCTGTTATTGAGTAATGGTAGCACTGTGTCTTTGCAGTGTTCATTTAATTACTGTTCTTATGAAGAGCTGGGAGAGGGGACATTGACATAACTAACGATAAGAAAAAGAAAATACTACAGTTTGGAAATTGTACAGGGGCGTGGCTTATCTCTGCTGCTTTACACCGTGGAAACAGTTGTTATTTCCGCCATCCACCATGGAATAAATAACCACTATTTCTGCTTCATACTTGTTGTGGACATCCCACAAACGTGGGAACATCTAACGCCCTCGTGTTTGGGTTCATAACATCACCCGTAGGCTCACACAGCTCGGGGAACTTCACCGACTACGTCAGCGTTACTAGAGTAGCAGCAGTTCGATTCACCAACGGCACGACGTCAGTGACGACGGGCGGAGCATCTTAACGCTGATTGGCTTCCGCAACTCAGCGTCAGGCACATTTTTCGTTTCGCTCTATTTGTATCATTCGCGCCGCCCGGTGAAAGTTTGCGTCATTCGTAACCATTGGCATCTGTGGATTGACGTTGAATGGGATCTACTCGCACGCAAAATGGTGTGAACGCAGCATGAGGCATCGCTAAAGAGGCCGGATCAATGAGGGCGGCCTTTGAGGCAGGAGGCACGGAGGAGGAGGCCGGGCCATTGGGAAGGAGGCCAGGTCAAGGCTGGCTGCAGGAAGGAGGGGCAACGACCAGCTTCAGATACAGCCAGGTCCAATGAACCCTATGAGACATAAAGTCACAAAGACTCCGTGGAGGAAGAAGAGTTAATCATGTGCAATAAAGAGACGGAAAGGAGAGAGAAAAGAGGAGATAGGCGCTCAGTGTATCCTAAAACATCCTCCAAGCAGCCTATAGCAGCATCTCTAGGGGCGGGACCAGGTGAACCTGATTCAGCCCTAACTATAAGACTATCAAAGAGGAAAGTCTTCAGTCTACTCTTACATGAGGTGACTGTGTCTGCCTCCCGGTCTGAAGGTGGAAGCTGGTTCCATAAAAGAAGAGCTTGATAACTGAAGGCTCTGGTTAAAACGTAGCTTAAAAGGTGCTAGTAGCCTGGGTCTATTCCTTACCTTGCGACAGAGCTATGCTAGCTATTTACCCCCTGCTTTCAGTCATTGTGCTAAGCTAAACTCCAGCTCTTCTTATCATTTTTACATTTGTTTAAACAAAGAAAAAGAAGTGATCATATTGAGCTATACAAGTTTTGGTCGTCATAATTGTGTACTTACCTAATTTTAGTCTCTCGCTAAGCGAGCATAATAAGGCAACAGGCTTCTCATCTAACATTTTAACTGAAATAAACACATTTCCCAAAACATTAAAGCATTCTTTTTTTCTGCCAACCGAACCAGCGCACAGATCGTGAGCACCAGGAGCAAATGTCAGGAGTTAAGTCTGTTCAGAGCAATCAAGGCCAAATTGCCTCCGACCGTAAGTTACCATATGACTGGAACTGACAACAATGTAGGGTTGAAAAGATTGGCTCAATCCACCTCAAATGCATCGTTGCTCCATCACATCACTTCCAGCAAGTTTCATGGAGACCATTACGGTTTGTACCCCACTATTATCTGGTCCTACTCAGCTAAAACTGCTGATCCTACAATGACATTTGACTTTGAAACCAGAGATTCTGATTCGCAAGATGTCGCCGACTACCAACAGTTAATGTTTGTTAATTTAGTTGTTGAGGCAAAAGGATTTGTTGGAACATTTCAATTCAAATCTGGCTCAAGAGTGGCAGCATATTCTGCTCGGTAATTCAACCGCTATTGGAAACTGAAATCTGTTTGTTACACTGTTTGTTGCTGGTTGGGCTGAAGGATCATTGCCATGCTTTCAGATATCATCTTTGCTCACATTCTCAATGTCTTTCTTTTCATTCTTCATGGATGGCTGACTGGGCTGCAGGAGGACAAAGTGGTGAGTGCTGTGTTTTTTTATGTGTGTGTGTCCTATCTGGACTACATAACTCTGCCTGCAACCTTGAAACAATCCATCTTAATGGGTTCAGAAAGTATGTATGTAAGCCCCTATCAGTCTGTCTGTCTGTCTATGTGTCTGTTGATATCACACGTTGTGTTAGTAGAAGTAGTAGCGTTAGTCCAGAAACCTTCCAGGTTGAATATTTAAACTACATCATCCTGTCGTGTGCAGTCCGAGTTGTCGCAGCGAGAGAGGACCCAAATGCCGACAGTACGGTACAAACTATTATTTATTTCCAACAATCACAGACCAGACCAGAACAGGACGACAAACACGCGGACCAAACAGTACGAAGCCACACTGGGAATGAGACGAACAGGGTTTACATACACAGGCAAGGTGAGAGGATTGGACAACGGGGAAGGAGACACAGGTGGACACAATGAGGGCGGGACCAGCAATCACACAGAAGGAAACAATCAGGACCAGGGCAGACAATCACAGGGAGACAGACGACACAAGGAATTCAAAACAAGACACAAAACTAAACACAAACTCCAGATCATGACAGTACCCCCCCCTCAAGGGACGAATTCCAGACGGCCAAGCGTTCCACACGGGTGGGTGGAGGGGAGCCGGAGGAGGGACCAAGGCTGCAGAAGCAGTCCGGGGGGCGGGCCGCAGGACGATCACCAGGGCAAGGGGCGCGCTCTGGAGGGCGGGCCGGAGGACAAGAGCGGGGAGCTAGGGGACCGGGCTCAGGAGAGGAAGTCCCAGGGGTACCGGGGTCTGTAGATGGGGGCTCTGTGGGACCAGGACCAGGTGATGAGACATGGGGAACCGGGGCTGGACGGGGCGGGTCACGGGGAACCGGGGATGGACGGGACGGTACACAGGGAACTGTGACTGACCGGGACGGAGGCGGAACACCGGGGACTGGAACATCGGGGGCTGGAGCCGGCGGCGGAACACCGGGGACTGGAGCCGGTGATGGAACATCGGGGACTGGAACATCGGGGACTGGAACCAGAACATGCGACGGCAGAACACCGGGGACAGGAGCCGGTGACGGAACACCGGGGACTGGAACCAGAACATCGTGGACTGGAACCGGTGATGGAACACCGGGGACTGGAACATCGGGGGCTGGAACCGGAACACCGGGGACTGGAACCAGAACCTCGTGGACTGGACCCGGTGATGGAACTCCGGGGACTGGAACATTGGGTTCTGGAGCCGGTGACGGAACACCGGGGACTGGAACCGGTGACGGAACACCGAGTACTGGAACCGGTGATGGAACTCCGGGGACTGGAACATTGGGGACTGGGACCTCAGGGTCTGGAGCCTGTGACGGAACTCCGGGGACTGGAACCGGAACATTGGGGACAGGAACCGCCGACCTTGACCGCAGGGCCCGGAGGGACTCCCACATCTTCTCAAGCAGAACATGAGCGTTAGCTGGCCAGGCAGGAACTGTGCAGCGGAAACTGAAGGCTGGGTCCATTACTGGTGGCTTCGTTCTGTCGTGTGCAGTCCGGGTTGTCGCAGCGAGAGAGGACCCAAATGCCGACAGTACGGTACAAACTATTATTTATTTCCAACAATCACAAACCAGAACAGGACGACAAACACACAGACCAAACAGTACGAAGCCACACTGGGAATGAGACGAACAGGGTTTACATACACAGGCAAGGTGAGAGGATTGGACAACGGGGAACGAGACACAGGTGGACACAATGAGGGCGGGACCAGCAATCACACAGAAGGAAACAATCAGGACCAGGGCAGACAATCACAGGGAGACAGACGACACAAGGAATTCAAAACAAGACACAAAACTAAACACAAACTCCAGATCATGACACATCCAGAGTAAAACAATCCATTGATCCGTTGTTTTCCATACCCACTGATATTCCTCTAGCATCACCCAGCATCCGTCTTATGTTTTGGTTTACGGGGTTCGTTTTCTGACTATTTTTTGGCCGGACGTAGTGACTATCTGAGGCCTTGCCATCACTGCGAGGTTGCCAAGCTACCAGCAGAGAGTCCATGAAGTGATAACTCTCTTAACTTATGAACCAGTATCCCAAAATATCAAACAATTGCTGTGCTTGGTGCGTGAACCCATCGAAACCCAGACCCAAGCACCCAAGCAAACCTTATCAATGCAACATATTTCACTGTCACAGTGGGAGCAGCATAGTTGACCTTGTACTTCACCATCTGTCCTGTTTCTTGGGGTTCGTGACACATCAGCCATTGGTGTGTCGGCCTGCTCCATAGCTGTAAAGAGAACAAACTCTGTTGTGTGGCCTGTTTTAAGAGGAGTTGAGCAGAATCATCCGAAATGATAGTGCTGGAGAGACGTTCCCAGAGGATATGCCTTTAACACCTTTCCCTGCTTGTGTAGTTGTGTCAGGTTTTGAACCTTATTTGGCCTTGGCTGCTTTCCCTCAGGGCAGCTGCCAAACCGGCACTGTGATGATACTTGGCTGGGCTTTAACGCCACGGCTGGCACCACGGTCCAAAAATGCAAAGTTATTCTGCAAACGTTTCTACTCTACTAAAACAAATTACTCAAAGTGAAAGTAAAGGTGTGGCCAGGACATTCCCGACACTCCCAGGGGTCCTTGAGGGAGATCCAGGAGGTCCCCAGAAAAATGGGGTAATCGGTTAATTTCAACATTTAATCAAACCTTTGCGAAGTCCCGTTCCTCAAATGCAGACTGTAAAATTATAGCGTAGCATCGGCCAACTCTGACCGGCATCGGATAACTATCAAGCTCCTGCTCCGTAGACTCTCATGCAATGGTTTCAGAAGTTCCTCATTTTCAAGCAGTTTTATAACTAGTTGTAGTTTAAACGTTCTGTAATAGTGTTACTTATTCCCCGGAGAGGTTGGAAAAGCACACATTTCTACATAAAGACCTGCTTAGCTAACATGTATGAGTATGTTCGTACATCATTAAATAGCGTTAACACGTCTATAGTATGTTAGCTACTGAAGCTTCATTTACACTACACACATACACACACTTTGCATTTTGCACACTGTCTATATTTAATATTTGTATATTTAATTTAATTTTAGTCATTAGTATTGTATTGTGTATGCATATATGTTGTATATATACATATATATTTTATTTTATATTTTACTTTGTATACTTCTTGTATACATCTATATCTTTCACTTGTATACATCAAAAGAGCCCGCTATGACCTCCGTAAGACCATCGGCTCTGCCAAGCGGGAGTTCAGGAACAAGGTGGAGGAAAAGCTCAAGAGCCATGACGTGAGAGGTGTAAGGCAGCGCCTGTCCCAGGCTGTTGTTCAAGATGTCCACCATTGTGCCTGTCCCCAAACACCCCAAGGTAACCTGCCTGAATGACTGGAGACCGTAGCGTAGCCTCACCTCGATTGTCAGTAAATAAGCTCAGAGGTGCCTGCACTCTACCATGTGCAGCTGGATACTGGACTTCGCCGTGGTGAGGCACGGAGCCCCTCAGGGATGCGTGTTGAGCCCTCTCATCAAGTTTGCTGCACAACAGTGTTGGGGCTGATTACCAGGTTGGATCACTGGTACAGTGGTGCCAGGAGAACAGCAAGAAGACCAAGGAGCTGATTGGACTGAGAGGTCAGCTCCTCGGCGGCACATCTACCACTCAGCATCCTCAGAACATTCTACAAACTGCCACTACAGAGGGTGGTGCGGTCGGTGGAGGTGAGCCCTCCATCCTTGTTCACCTTCTTCAGTCAGGCCATCAGGCTGCTGAACAAGGACTGAGACCCTCACTCATTAACACACCAGAACATATTCTGTGAATATTATATATATATACTGTATATATATATTATATATATATTATATATATATTATATATATATTATATATATGATACATATATTATATATATATATATGTATATATATATATATATATATAGTCTCATGCATTGTTTTATATATATATATATATGATGTATATTATATAATACTTTCTTCTTTTTTGTGTGTGGATATTGTATAGTTTATTCTCATTCTTATTCTTTTTAGTCTGTGTTTTGCACATAAGAATTTCACGAACCGATTATACTTGTATAAAAGGGGATGTGACAATAAAAACTTGAAACTTGAAACTTGAAAATATCTTTCATCCCTGTTTTTTATATTTTATTTTTTATTCTCGTGTGTTTAGTTTATTGGTGCTGCTACTGCTACGACAAATTTCCCCTTGGGGATTAATAAAGTATATATCTATCTATCTATCTAAGCACATGCTGCTTTTGCTTTTTCGTTTGAATTGTTGAATGATGTTTACCTCAACTGTAATTGACAACGACTGAATTATGGCCTTAATCATAACTAACAACCAGTATAATTTGTTTTAATATAGTGCTTTTGAAACTAAGTTGAGGTGGGTCTTTGACATCAGTCCCTGTGAATATGTGGCACATGAAGGTGAAGAGTAACTACAATAACTTTCTGCAGATGGCGTGAGATTTAGCTTCTTCAATTTCTTCAGCCCGTGGATCTAGTAAGCAAACTGGATACTGTGTTCAAGATGGTGCCCTATCTGTTTGTATGAAATTCACAAACCTATTAAAAAAATGTGCATCTTTTATGACGAATGGGCCGACTGGGCTTTGATTGAGCTAATTGTGCAAATCTTCATAGTTTGTTGACTTTCAATAGCCTGGATCACCCGTGTGCGAGCTGTTCTTTCGTTAGCAGGTAACTTAGCGTAAGCTCTCTTCAAGTATATTTAAAGAATGAAATATGTTATAGGTTTACTCTCCATATTGTAAAGTAAATGAGTTTCTACTCCAAACATGTATTACATTTTTACAGAGTTAAACAATAACATTTTTTTTTAGCAAACTAAAAACTGCAGCTTCCATGTTTACTAGCTCAGCAGAGGGTGAAAAAAGTAACCATTGGTTATACTCCCAAAGGGACGTATACCCAGACATCTGTGTACACCACGGACGCGTAGTGGTTTAGTTTATACTGTCTGCTTTGAGGAAACATTCCAGAAATGTGCAGCCAGCTGCTACGTAGATATCTGCTCCACAAATGGGCAGTACACAGATGTTGGTACCAAATGGCAGAATCCGGGACTGAAAAGGGAAGCCAATGCAAAAGTGCCATAAACTTTTACTTTTCCTCATGGCCATTTATTCCCTCCGTAAACATTGTAAACATCAGTTTACCATCTCAAAAAGCTAGTTTTAAGTCTTCTTCAATAGAGTATGATGTTCATTTAATATATGAAGCTGCATTTAGAGTCAAATAGACCGTAAAGAAGGGTATGCTTTAGGGCGGTCTACCTTAGCATTCTATGGTCTGGAAGTAGTCCATGTTTTCGTCTTCGAGCTTATACACTTTTTCAGAGTGTGTTTTCAGTTCATGAAGGTTAATTGTAACGTTTTTCCGTAGCCTCAAAAGTTCTTGTTCCCTTCGCATTCTGAGAATGCGGAAGGTTATGTTTTGATTGCTGTGTCTTTATTTGTATGTGTGTGTGTTTGTGTGTTATTCGCATAACTCAAAAAGTATTAAACCGAATCGCATGAAATTTGGTGGGATGATTGGTTATTATCCGGGGACCATTTGATTAGATTTTGGGATTGATCGGGTCAAAGGTCAAGGTCATGAAAAGGTACCAAAAAAGTGGCTGCGGCGAAGGTATGCGCTCTACCGAGTGCCCGTTCTAGTTTTGCTTGTGATTGTTCATAGCGTCACCATCACGTGTCACGTCTGGTTGCAAAGAAATAAATGAAATAACAACGACCGAAATTCTGAAAGGCTTCACGACGACTATGTCCACTTCTTATATACAGTCTATGGTCATGCGTACCCTCGTGGACACAGAAAGTATAACTGTGTTTTGAATGTGTTGATTTCTTTCTTAGACATGGACGACTGTGGGTCAGTGGTGACACTTAAGTCTGAATTGTTCCCTGTCGCTGGGTCCATGGTGTATGAATGTAACATGGTTGTAAGTCGCTTTGGATAAAAGCATCAGCTAAACGACATGTAATTTAATATACATTATATCTACTCATGCTCTCTTCTGAGGTCATCTAATTTCTTATATCTTTAATATATCAATGTTGTTTGACGCTTCCTGTCTCCCATTGCTACAGCCATGTCTGAGGCTAACTACCATGGCCAGACTATATATTAACAATGAACAATAATTGAGACAAATGAGGTTTTTAACCACACAACATACCATCCAAGGTTAGGTTCTAAGACTTGCTTTTTAATTATTCACATTATGAAAAAAGTTCTGGGACACCAAAAAGGAAAATGTAAGCTTAATGGCCACTAAATAAAAAGAAAATGTAAGCTTAATGGCCACTACATTTTCTCCCACGAACATCATCTTTTCGTTACAGCGTATTCATTTCGTGCACTGAGTGCGGTCTTGCTTTCAAAAGAGCATCTGTGAAAGTAGATGATCGAGAGATAAATAAAGCATATAAGCATAACGATATACAGTGTGTGGCTTATGCAGCCTAGTGGCCGCTTCTAAAGATATTCGGGGATCATTATTTGCAGTGATGGCTGAGCCCTCATGGAGATATGAGTGTGTGTTGTTGCACTGGAGCCAAGTGTTTCTCACAGAAAGGGCCACTTTTGAAGTCTTGATATTCTTCTTCTCATGGGAGAGTGATGTGTGTTTCTTTTTTCACACACACACACACACACACACACACACACACACACACACACACACACACTAACACCTCTCCTCTCTCTAATTGTAATGTCATGGGATGTATTTCTGTAGGGGGGGAGTCTGTGATTTTATGGGGCTATAATTCACACTGCTCAGCTGTTTTTAGACTAGTTCTGAGTCAGAATTACTAGCATGGCTGCCTTATCCACTTGTGTTTCCAGCCCACTGGTGTTGTTAACCATAGCAGCATATTCTCATACAATGTTTCATCATATGATATCTTCTGAAAAGAAAAAATCGCTCCTCATTTTACACACGTTTTCCAAGGACATTCCAGAAGCAACTCGGTTGGGTTAAGGGAAGAAAAATACTTCATTAGGTTAAGCAAAATATGTGAACTACTTAGTTAGGTTCAGGCAACAAAACTACTTCATTCCACTACCCAAAGCTGTAGACTCTTAAAAGCAGCGTATCCTCCAACGATACCTTATGAAAAGTTATTTCCCATTCTGTGTTTTCTCTCAAAAGTCCAAGAACACGTGTCAATCCAGCTGAACGCAGCAAACATCTAAAACATATTTACTTTTGTCTGGGTCTCAATGCCACTAACACTGTGTGTGTTTCGACGGAGGAACGGCCGGAATGGAAGTTAACACGGCTCCCTCTCTTTTAACCACCGTGATCGTCTTGCACCTTGAGAGGATTGAGCGATCAAACACACAAAAAAACACGGGAAAACAATTTTACCATGTGTCTACTTGTGCGAATGTATATATATATATCGATTCAAAGCCTACAAGGAATTATGGCTCCGTGCCGCTTTGTGTCGGGGTGCAGCGCTCTAGAAAATGCCTGAGCGATGTGTCATCTGCTGTTAACGCCACAGCGCCTCATGATTACTATTGATCGCCAGTCTCGCTCGCTGCGTCCGTCTCCACGTCCGTCTCTCATTGACTGGTCTTAAGGGGGCCATCTCTCTCTCCTGGTTGTTGCTGTATACACTCCCTTACGAAAGCCGGCTGACACACACACACACACACACACAAATACATTCTCACTAGATGGCATTTGCCTCCACATACAAGCACGCATGCGCCGCTGTTGTGCAGACCTCCCCCCCTCCCCCACACACACAAATACATTCTCTGTCGCTCTCAATCTTTTCCGAAAGTAGTTTGGTTTCGAAATTGTTTCTTGTGAATAAAGACGTTTTTTTTCCGAAGAAGACGACGGTCATGTAACGACACGTGTCTTAGTTTAAGTGTTTCCGGATTTGATCAGTGTAAATAATATGTTTCTGTGTTCAGAAAAGGTTGTGAAACTTTAAGAAGTTGTTACGACTCTTGGTGTGATAACTAAAAGTAACAAAAGTGTCATGTCATCGTCGGTAAACATATGCTCTGTGTCCTGTGAAACAGAAAGGGATCAGGTTGTCTTTGTGGCCGGGTTTCCGTTCAACAAAACAAACTTTTAAAATGTCACAAAAGAAAATTGTGAGGGAGTTCTTTCGCCTTTTTATGTCACCTAGTATTGGCTGGTGATGAAGGCAAGCTTTCCCTTGTTCTGGGAGTATGGAAACACAGGAAGACATCGTCAGCAGAAACAGTGAATCAGTGAGTAAAATGTTTGCTCGGTCAGAATTTATTCAGCAAAGACATTTCCATAATCCATTTAGGATATCTGTTTCCACTTTAAATGCTTTAACGTCAGGATCATAGCTTTAAGGATCCATCGTTTTAAAGTTAGAATACAGTTTCTTCCTCAATGTGACATATGTCCTTTTTCCAGTTGTTCATTGACGCTAAAACATACCGACTGTGCGGTGGTTTGATGACTGCACCACTGCTTACATGGACATTCTAGATGTCTACATGTGGACACATCAGGCAGCAACCTCCGGTTCTGTGGAGTGAAGCCAATTCCAGCATTCACTCTCATGACCAGCAGGGGGCTGATCACCTCCCTCTGCCTCTGGTCGCAATAAGAAGCCTGATTGTATAGAAGTCTATGAGGAAATGACTTTCCTTCTCACTTGAGTTATTCCCTCAGTAAACATTGTAAACATGAGTGTGTGATCTCAGTGTCTAGTTTCAAGTCTTCTTCAATACAGCACGATGTTCATTTAGTAGATTTAGGGCAGGCTGACTGTGACTGACAGGTCGCAGCTGCTAGAGTCATATACAAAGTCACTATGTCTCTCCTCCGGTAACTTCTGTTCATTGATTGCAAAAAAGTCAACATGGCGACGGACGTATTCCAAGATGGCGACAGCGAAATCGCTGACCATGAGGCTTCCTAACGGCGGTCCACAAACCAATGGGTGACGTCACCATGACTACGTCCACTTCTTCCATACAGTCTATGGTCCACATGTAGTTCAGCCTGACGGATGACTCTCGATGTCTTTGATTAACTTGTTTGAACTCCTCTATTATTTAAAAGACTACTGTGGTCATGAAGACTTTGTGTCTCAGTTACCGCAAAGGTTATTTTAACCCTTGTGTTGCCTTAGGGTCATTTTGACCCGAATCAATATTACACCCTCCCCCCGCCTTTGGGTCATTTTGACCCGATTCAATGTTTCACCCTCCTGTTACCTTTATATTTACTAACATATTTTACCCTTTGGGTTCAATTTGACGCCAGCAATTAAAACCTCCAGAAAATTATTAGAATTAATATTGTTTTCCAAGTTTAAGTGTGAGGCACTTTATGTTTGTTTGTTGACTACCGAAAGAACACCGACATTAAACATTGAATGGGATCAAATTAATCCTAAGGCGGGGGGAGGGTGTAATATTGATTCGGGTCAAAATGACCCTAAGGCAACACAAGGGTTAACAATCAGCACACACACACACACACACGCACGACCAGATGCTATATTTGCTAAATAGAGACATTCAGTGGTGGAAAAGGGGAAGTGCAGCATTATGACGAACCACACTAACCACATCCTGGCACCCATGCATGGCCATAAAGTCTTCATCCTATTACCAATAGTGTGTGTGTTTGGTGAGAGAAATTGTGTGTAGCCCATCATATGATGCATTGTGCCGACTTCTAGGACTCGTGTTCCACGTGTTACAGTCCAAACACGTTGCACTTAGGCGTCTGCAAACACACTTATTGGGGTGTGAGCTTACTGTGCCGGTGCAAGTGTGCTGTATATGTGTGTGTGTGTGTGTGCGCGTGTGTGTTTTACTGCGAGTGCCGCGCTGTGCTGATATAGTACCTCATTAGCTGTCGTGGACACTAATTTCCTTTGTGGCCGTCTTTCATCCTTAGCGGGGGATTTACAGACGCCCTGGGTTACGGCGCCCGCCCTCGCGCGCCGCCACTGCCATACGTTAAGCTGTCGTCGGATGACGCGACACTTCCTGAACCCCCCTTCTTTCCCCCCACCCTTTTAGGGTACACTTGTTGTACCCACCAATCTGTGGCTATGGAACACCCTTGCATGTACTCTGTGACTATGAGAATGACAAAACCTATCATAGTGTTGTTGTCTGGAGATGGCTTGAAGTGTGTAATGAAGACAAACCACATGGAAAGTTTTGGTCAGACAAATTCCTTTCTCGGGGTGTTCCCCGTGTCTCGGAAAACCCAGAACACATTTCACAACATTTTCCAGTCACTGGGAAATACATGAAGAGAGAAAAATAATAAGACTTCCTGAAATATTGTTATCTTGTGCTGGGAAAGGATTTTATAATCCTCCTATTTTCCCACAAACTCCATCTCTTTGCTTCACTGTATCATATTCAATTCAATTCTAAAACTTCCCCCAGAAGCCTTTAGCAGCATATCAAGGGGCTGGACCAGGTGAACCTGATTCAGCCCGAACTATAAGCACTATTAAAGAGGAAAGTCTTCAGTCTACTCTTAAATTAGGTGAATGTGTCTGCCTCCCTGACTGAAGGTGGAAGCTGGTTCCATAAAAGAATAATTTGGAGGGTGTTAAGAGACATATTAGAGCAGCCTCATAATAAAGAATGCCAGTAATCTAGTCTAGAAGTAATAATATCGAGAAACAGTTTTTCTGCATCTTTTTGAGACAAGGTGTGCCTGATTTTTTAAATGTTACGTAGATGAAGAAATGCGGCCGGTACAGTATAACAAATAGAATTGGCTGTAGTGTTTTCCAGGTTGAATGTTAAAGACTAAGAAAAGGCTTTCAAATGAGATTTAGTTTTATTTAGGTTTTAGGATTTATGTATAGACTTGAGTCAAAGATGGCTGTTGAGTTGATTCATTTAGGCTGACATATTCTTCATGACTCAGCCAGGTTTCAGTAAGGCAAAAATAAATCAATATTCTGCTTTATAATCATTTACCTATACAGCTTTAGATGACAGATATCTAATATTTAAGAGTCCACATTTAATTCTCCTGTTTGGTTGCACTGCTGAAATAGTTAACCTTAATGAGGTTATTTTGTAAGACTTTGGTTACTTTTGATTTAATTAATTGAAGTGGGCGTGGGGCAGACACAGTCTCTATAGAGTCATGGGTGGGTAACTGCTCCAATGGAAGTGCAGAGAAGGGTGTAAACCTACAACTCTGCTTCTGCTTCCTGATCTGAACTCTGTGTTGTCATGGATTAAGTCCGTTAATCAACTTGGTCATATTTGCAGAAATGAGACGCATCCAAAGTGGGATGAATGTCGTCTCTCCTCATCAGATCAGGTTTTACCCAGAAAGTCTCCCAGTTATCTACGTAGCTCACATTGTTTGATGGGCACCACCTCGAAAACCAATGGTTGAACGATTACATGTGGCAATACATGTCATCATTAATCAAATTGGGAAGAGGGCCAGAGAAAATTACGGAGCCTGACATTGTCTTGGCATAAGCACACACCGATTCCACATACATTTTCGTGACCTCCGACCGGCCCAGTCGGGAGTCATTACCGCCGGCGTGTATTACAATCTGTATTTACGCTTAATCTTTAGCCAGCAGTTTCAAACAAGATTCAATGTCTCCTGCTCTGGCCCCCGGGATGTATTCAACTGTGGTCCGTGGCTTCGCTATCTCCACGTTTCTATGAACTATGGAGCTGCCGATAACCAGAGTTGGTTTCTCAGCGGTTGTGTCGGGAATACCGGATAGAAACGTGAAGAGGTTTAGACTTAGGCCACGTTTACACATAGCCGGGTATTTACAGAAACGAATATTTCTGCCCCTTCGTTTTCAAAAATAACATTGTACACACAAGGTCGTTTTCAAAAAAGTTTCTGTTTATATGAACCCGCATAAATACGCCCCCGGGCGCCGTCATAACTATGCCAAACCTGTAGTCGGCAGTGTCACGAGAAGGATAAAGACATGCAAACCAATCAGAATTCTCAAGACTCGAGACATCCGAGGAGTATCCTCATGTCAAGGAGGAAATAACTCGGGCGCACCTGACAACGAAAATGAAGGCAGTCGACACTGGACGTAGGAGCCAGTGTTGCCAGGTCTGCGGTTTTCCCGCGGAATTGGGCTACTTTTGAAGTGTTGCCGCGGGTTGAATTTTTTGTCCGCTGGTTCGGGTAGACCTATTTTGCATGCAAATTACATGAATATCTTGAAATAAAAATCCATATTTTAAATGAAATAATTTATTTATACACAAATTCTACCAAACTGACTCCAGATCAGCACGTACACACATGGACATTGGACACGTCCACATACACACACTTTAAAGCAGTGTATATGGTTTGGCACGGGCATATTTTGAGTTCTGATATTGGGCTGGTTTTGTCACAGACCTGGCAACCCTGGTAGGAGCGGCCAAACTAACTGTAAACATCGGACGCTCACATGACGTGAGTATTTTTAGTCGCATACTGTGACGTTTGACAACCTAAAACTCCGTTTGACCTAGTTCACACGCAAACACAAAAACGGAGTTTTCAGAAATCTCCACTTTGGCCGGAGTTTTTAGAAATGATCGTTTTCCGTGATAAAACCTCCGTTTTTGTGTAAATGAAAGGCCAAAACGCATGAAAATATATGCGTTTTCCCATCGTGTAAACGGGGTCTTATTATGCCCTCGTTCAGTTACCCGGCCTTCGGCTGCTTGTGGGCTGCCGGGGAACAGCAAGTAAAGCTACATCTGGTTGTCCCGCACCGGCTTTGGGTGGGGGCGAGCTAACTGATGTATGAATGTGGCTTGCATCTTGTTGAGTTTGTTCGAATTCCTTTGCATTCAGGAAATTATTTGCAGCACGAGCAATATGAAACTTTTTTTCCTGCATTATTTCACAAGATGAAGATGTCCTGGGAACAGCTCGCAGAAGCTACATCTGGTTAGCCCGCACCGGCTATGGGTGAGGGCGGGCCAACTAATGTCGCTCACGTCTGAGCTCCGACGGTGCGGAGCCGTGCAACTAACCCCCTGAGACCTGCCTCCAACCTCGCAAATTAACTACACTTGTTGCATGTGCCGTTATTATTAAGGGAGGCAGAGGCAGAGCTATACATGCGACACACTGAGCAAGAGAGAGCGGGAGGGAGGAAGAGAAGGAAGCCATCGCTCGCTGCTAAGCTGGCAACCGGAAGTTTTGCAATACGCTTGCCGGAAGAGATGATGCGTTCAGGAGACTTCTGAAAACTCATATACACCCAAACGCACCATACAGGCCTCTCCACATGCAGTGACGGCACACACACGTGAGGATACACACTCAAGCTCCTCGACAGATGCGAATAGACACATACACAGATGTAAATACACACACACACACAGGCAGATGCAGCAGAATGCAAAAAAAAAAAACGCACAGGGGTTTGGTGTCCTAGTTTCCATCTGTGGAGATGCTATTCTCTCTCTCAGGCTCTCTTCTTCACTTACTAACTTCTCTGGGGGGTGAGGGGGTATTACTGTGTTCATGTGACACTTTCACGTGTGTGTGTGTGTGTGTGTGTGTGGATGAGAGCAGGCGTTTGCATCTACGTGCTTGCCTCACTGCTTGTGCATATATTTCATTGTATGTAATGTATTGTTTGATAAGGCACACCGCCTATGTGTGTGAGAGTGTGTGTGTGTGTGTTTGTTTCCTCCTCTCTGCCACTTATTTCACCATCGTAGCATGATCTTATACACTATATTTTGGGAGTAAGGGAGTCTTTTATAACAGTAACAGCTCGCCGCTATATGTCCATAACGCTGGCCATTTGTTCTTCTGGCATCAACGCTGATAAAAAAAATTAATAAAAAAAGGTGAAGCCCAGTAAACTGCTGGCAGGGAATGAAATGTGCTCACAGAGAGGACATGTGTGACAAGCTAACACAAAGCATGGCGTACTTTAAGTGAACCAGAACATTGTATTCAACATTTAATTTTTGTTTTGTTTGTTACTTATTTGCAACATGTTAGGATAATTTATTTTTGCTCCACAGCCCAGACATGCAGCAGGCTCACAGTTGATGCTACTGCGTGCATTCAAAAGGCCAAGTGAGAACATGTCTAATTTATGCTGCAACCTACATACAAGTGTGGAGCAAATACAAACATAAAATGGGTGACATTAAGAACAACGTTGAGATAATGTTTAGATATGTCATTGTTTTGGTTGTATTGTCCAATAAACACATTTTAATAAATGAGTTTTGCTCATTATGCTGCAGTGGTGTCGAGTAGAGCAGGAGCTTTAATGCAGAGAAGAGGTCGGCGCATCAATATGTGCATGTTAACAATGGACCAGATGACTGATGACCAGATGAGTGAGTCTACAGGAAAAAAATAATACCTGAAACTCAAGTTCCTCAAGGTTTTCTTTTCTCTTTTTTTTAACAACAGTGTATTAAGCCTGCCCTTCGATTTGTGTTTTATACTCTGATGAAGATCAATCAGATTGAGTAATTAAATGGGAAAATATCAACCCTATAAACTAATTTCCTGCACAAGAGCACCAACTAATAATATTAATAACGATTTATGTTGAATTCAAGTAAAGAATGAAGTGTTACTTGTGGCAAATAGAAAATCATCTTGGCACTACTTAATTGCCAAAAAAAGAAAGTATTGCAATAGAGCAGGCTATACAAATGGTACAGCTACAACAACAAAAGAGGAATGCTTTAGTTCCAACGTGGACACATAACACACTTACAAGCTCTTTAGCAACAATGGCTAGCCATTCTCAGTATGATGACTTAATATTATACTGTAAAAGCATAAATCTATGACTGAATACCATACACTTAATTAAAGCATTATATACTCTTCTGGTCCTAGTTTAGACTATTTGGGACAGAACATTAATAGCACAAATAAATACAATAATTAATGATGAAAAAACCTTTGGGTGACATTAAAAAACACAGAAGAACTGGTCGATGTTGTCATATTTTATGAACTACATGTGATGGCAACATTTAAAGTGACGCATCATTCGGCCGCCCAGGAAAACAAACGATCAAGACCAACAAACGCAGATCATGTAAATAAGGTGTTTCATAAACTATTGTCCGCATATTCTTATGATCAGACTATAATCAGCAGATAAAGGGATTTGAGACATTGTTAGTGTAATAACGTATCAGCATATGAACAAAGAGACAGTTTAGTAGCTTTTTAGTCTCTGTGACAATGTCTTGGTTTCACTTTTCTATTCTTCTTTCATTTCTATTCCAACCTTGTTAATAAAGTCATACTGTGAACCATGTTGTTCACGTCCTCTGCATGACGCAACACCTGTACTAACACGCGGACGAAGTATCTAAAATGCGCTTTTTTGTGGTCCATCTTTGTAGTCCATTTTTGGACTACAAGTTCCGGACAACGTCACTAACATCCGCCTGCCGTCGCATCAGAATTACGTGTCAGTGGAGTCTGATTCTCTAATCACCGCGGTTTCCTTTTCCTAACTTTCTCCATCCCATCTTTCCTTGACTCCTTTACGTTTTCAACACAGATCAAGCAAAGGCGGTTAGGAATAGACGTTAGGCGGTGCTCTTTTGACTATTCGCCCGCCGCCTCTGTCTACGGTCACGCTTCGCCCCTGTCCGCAGCAGACAGGTCACGTCACGCGGCAGGTACGTGCACCTGTGGTCGCGAATCGTTGTACTTGATCTTCCACCAACGAAAGAAATGGCAAGGAGACGTGTCAACAACCGGTTCATCTTCCTGGAACAAGTGAGCGAAAACCCCAAGTGGGGTGAGCGCCACGCTGTTAGCGGCACCGACTGGCAGTTCGCAGACGACAAGGAGGTGCCCGAATTGACGGCGGAGTCCGAGTGGGAAGAGTAAGTGCGGCTCCATACAACAGCTCTTTAAGGTTATCTAGCTAGCGCCGTTTTCAACAGCAATGGAGAGCAAGCCACATGGAAACTAGTGAATTAAAGCCATTTAGTGCCAGTTATCTTTCTCAACTGCGAGTTTGGCCACTCCATTTTTTTTCTTCCAGTGTTACATTTGAGCTAAATACAGAATGAACTAGCGCCACGTGTTCGTGTAAGGCAATGGTTATGCTAGAGAGCGTTAGCTGGCTAGCTTGATGCTAGCTGGCCGTAGCTTCTTGAAAAATAAGTAAACGAGCCTAATGGCGCCGTTACCCTGTGTCGGACAATATTGCAACATTGTTCTCGTTTATATAATAAAGCATTTATGAGTGTTTTGCTCTCCTAATTCCAGGGCTCTCAAGTTTTGAAGACAGGCAAGCGTGAGATTTCCATCAGCACCCGATACAGCTGACCGTTGCGCGCGCCGGCATCGAGCCGAAAAGAGTTGTTGACGGGGGGGGGTGCTAGTGACTATTTTTTTGCTTCATCCCAATGCGCGCAGACCGGCGTCGGAGCTCTGCAGCGGAACAATCGATCGGCGTATTGAGCACCCCTGCATTCAAGCATTAAATAGCCGAGAGGTTTTTTCAGCGTGAGGAATTCGATGTGTGGCGGGAGTGCGTGAGATGAGACCGAATTGCGTGAGTCTCACGCTCAATGCGTGAGACTTGAGAGCCCTGTAATTCGCATGTCCCGTCGGTTTTTATACACGGCGTCATCCTATTGGCAACACAGTAGCATATTTTCACAACTCGTGGTATAATCTTATTACAAACCATTCTTGAATTTCGCTTATCTCCAGCTTGTTACCTTATCTGTCTGAATTGGCACCACATTTTACTAAACTATTGTAGATTTTATTTTTTTTATTTTAAAGTTTGAAACATTATCAGATGTGGTGAGGTCTGGAACCAGGCTTATGTATAATACTTCTGTTGCATGTCTGCTGCTAGTTACAGCCTGTTTTTGAATTGATTAATTCCTGTTTGTGTGTGTAGTTTCAGTCCCGAGGAGAAGCCTTTAGATCCAAGCGATGATCAATGGTGGTTTCCTGACACTTTTTCCCATGTGGATCTGCTTCCATCTCCCAGTGTCCCATTCTCACCCCCTGCATCACCCTGGGCTACACCCCTGCGAGCTCCGCGGACCAGGTCTAGTTGGAGGAGAGCCAGGGGAGCTGCTGCGTACCGCCCCTACAAGACCAATGGATACCGCAATGTTCGAGCACCCGTCTTCAGGCGACCCGGGCGTGGCGGCGGCAGCAGCAGCAATTGTGGCCGCTGGGGATACATGCCGGATATATGCAGCCCGAGGCGATACAAGCCACATTATACGTCATGGGAGCACATCCCTGTGGTCATTCAGGCGACCAAGTGGTACCAGGTTGTTGGAAGCATGCAGTGCAGCCACTGCAGTGACCAGGGGAGACATCAGATGACGTCCTGGATGTGCCAAAGCTGCCAGGTGCCCCTGTGTTTAATGCCGTATAGGAACTGCTATGCCAAGTGGCACAGTCAGTGGTGCTGAGCTCAGCTGGTAGGCGTTACCTTTCCGCGAGGAAAGTTCTCACAAGTTTATGTTTCCAGGACACCATATTCTGTTTTTACTATCTCTAAGAAGTTCCTTTAAGAGTACAGGAACAAATATCTTCAAAAGTTGCTCTGGAGAAAACATTTTTTTGGGGGTGGTCAACTGGTTTGCACCCCATTATTGTTCATACATTCCCACTGGGATTGTATTTTTGGAAGGGGGTTATTTCTAGTTAGTTTCTGTAATAGTTTGTTTGTAGTTATATTGCAGACCAGTTGCTTGTATATTTTTTTTATACAGTATTCAGAAGGCTAAATATTGAAGTGAAAAGGGGTTCACATTTACATCCCGAGGTTTCACAATTTAATGGGATGCCAATAAGATGCACCCACCTTCCTTATGTTTGCCCCCTGTAAGATGGTGGTGTGATTTCACTATTAAGAAAAACGGTGTAACTCCCACGAAACGTCAATATTTAATTTGAGTTCATGAGCTTTTGTTTTCCATCTGGCCCCGCTGCATGTTCTGCAGTCGTTTTGAGCTGCTTAACTTTTTATGAAACAAGAATACGTCCTATGAATGTGGCTTGCATCTTACTGAGTTTGTTAGAATTCCTTAGCATCCAGGAGATTACTTGCAGCACGAGCTATCTGAAACTCTTTTTCCTGTATTATTTCACAACAATTGTTGAGTTGACCACATGTGCTACTTTTGGTTATTTACCGTCACAGTTCTGAAGTTGCCACATGGAGACGGTCAGCGTACAGCATGGTGGATCGATGCATGAAGATGTCTTAAAAGTAAAAATGTGTGTTCTCCGGATTTTTGCTAAATGTACTTAATAAAAGCATTTGAAGTTTGATTTGGAATGGCTTCTTTGCGTGCACTTTTTGATACCAATGCACAGATGTGACATTTTTCTTTTTGTTTAACCCTTGTGTTGCCTTAGGGTCATTTTGACCCGAATCAATATTACACCCTCCCCCCGCCTTTGGGTCATTTTGACCCGATTCAATGTTTCACCCTCCTGTTACCTTTATATTTACTAACATATTTTACCCTTTGGGTTCAATTTGACGCCAGCAATTAAAACCTCCAGAAAATTATTAGAATTAATATTGTTTTCCAAGTTTAAGTGTGAGGCACTTTATGTTTGTTTGTTGACTACCGAAAGAACACCGACATTAAACATTGAATGGGGTCAAATGAATCCTAAGGCGACAGGAGGGTGTAATATTGATTCGGGTCAAAATGACCCTAAGGCAACACAAGGGTTAATGTTGCAGCAGGACTCGGTGGAGCTTCATCATAATTCCCGCTCTTACTTTAAATCTAAGATGGTAATATTTAGCAATATGTCAAATGTTTAGCTTTTTAAAAAGGAGTTCCAGGTTCTTTTTTCAGACGTCTTTTGACTGTTATTCACAACACAAATCATGACACCGAGCCGTCACGACGCCATGCTTTCATCAGCCAAACGGTTCCAGCATCTCAAATATAAGGATTGTTTAATATTTGTCGCTTTTCTGTTTTGTGTCGTCATGAATCTTAATATTTTAGGGCTTGGAACAAAGCTAATCATTTTACTTTGGCAACTTTTTATGGGCACTTGTCAAACAATCCATCTTGAAAGATAGTGATTACTCTTTGCAGAACTTTTTATAAATATATTTATTTATTGGCACTTTCTGTGGAGGAAGTATAACTGAAATATTTCTGGAAGTGTCACTTTACGCACAGTGTTTTTAAATCGGAAGTTCTTTCTCCCTTCGGTGAGACGAAATGCCAGAACTAAAAATTCTGAGTCTAAAATAAAAGCCTAAATAATGCGTTCGAAGTCCTCGCTTCCTGTCCGTTTGTCGACTGGCACGGGGGTCCATCCGGCTGCCTCGTCGGTCTGGCTGCAGAAAAATCACAGATTGGTGGATGTTTTTACCAAAAGCTATGATGTCCCACATGAGGCAGTGTTTTGCTTTCTTTGCTGTGTGTGTGTGTATTTTGTGTTTGAGCACACGTTCTCCCTCTCCCTGGTGGTGCTGGGGTGTTTGGCAGGATAAATATAGCCGCGTTGGTGTAAAGCTGTTTTTCTCCTCGGCTTTAGTAGCATTAATCAAAAGCAATCTGGAGGAGGGAGAAGTGGAATGGGAGAGGGATGGATGGGTGGGGGGGGGGGGAGGGGTGGCCGATGCCAGAGTGTTTTATTTGAGCTCTCTTTTAAGGAGTCATCGGGGAGTGTTCAGTATTAATGAGAACCCTGGTGGCTGGAGGAGAGGGACCGACTCTAACCTCCTCGTCCTCCATCCTCCCTCCTCTGTCTTTTTTTTATTTTATTCCCCCCGTCCGTCCGACGTCAACAAAGAACGAGGACTGCACGGGCCGCATTCACCCTGCACGCCCTCGTGCTTTTTCCGGGCTGAATCCTATTCTAGGCCTTAACCCCTCTCGTTTGCTCATCGACGAGAACCGACAGCGCCGAGACCCGTTTGTGTTCACTGCACTCCGGTTCAGTGTTTGTATCGATGCTTCTCGTCTTTCATGATGTCGATGGAAGCCGCGCAGATCGGAACTATTGCGGTTCAGTCGGAGAAATATAAAAACCTTTCCGAATGAACAAGTGTCAAAAAAACAAACATTCACGAGTTGAGTGTTCACATGTAGGTCACATGTCCCGTTTTGTCACACAACAACCAGCATTCAGCAATCTTAATATGCAAAAAAGGAATCCGATTTAGTGAATCAACCATTCCTCTTTAAATATTGTTTGTCACAGTAAACAACGAGGCCGTGGACTGGTTTTTTAGCTACTTTCTAGAGCTTTCAACCGCATCTCCCCCTCAGTGGGTGGAGTCTGTTGAGCTCACGGAGAAGATTACATACTTTCTGATGACATTTAAATATATAAAAAAACAAAAACATTGTTAGAGGAAGAGCCAATTTGCACTTGAAACAGCGTTGTTCGTCTTTGGAAAACAGACATTTTCAATTCAATTCAGTTCATTTTATACAGCCCAATATCACAAATTACGAATTTGCCTCAGCGGGCTTTACAATCTCAGCAGGGCCATGACAGGATGCCGGCTCACCAGGCAGGAGGCATCAGACCCAGCCAGGTCCAACGGACCCTATGAGACGTGAAGTCACAAAGAATCCGGAGAGGAAGTTGAGTTAATAATATGCGATGCAGAGATGAAAATTCATCCTGAAGTAGAGAGAGAAGAGGAGAGAGGTGCTCAGTATATCCTTAAACGTCCCCCAGCAGCCTCTAAGCCTATAGCAGCATCTCTAGGGGCTGGACCAGGTGAACCTGATTCAGCCCGAACTATAAGGAACTATATAGGAAAGTATTGAGTCTACTCTTAAATGAGGTGACTGTGTCTGCCTCCCGGTCTGAAGGTGGAAGCTGGTTCCATAAAAGAGGAGATTGATGACTGAAGGTTCTGGCTGCCATCCTACTTTTTAAGACTAGGGACCACAAGTAGCCCCACATTTAGTGAGCGCAGCTCTCTAGTGGGGAGATATGGTCCGACAAAAGTCCCTGGACCGGACCAGAGAGCTGCGTGGGTTTTGCACAATGATTTGCAAAACTAAGAACATTCTGATGAAGACTGAGATGCTGGCGGGGATCAATCTGCCAATCATTTTATTAATTTGTTGTTAGGTCTATAACAAGTTGCAAGAAGCTGGAATGTTTTGTATGTTTGCGTAAGTGAGAAACACTTTGAATGCAGTTGATTAGAAACATTGTGGCCGTTCTATTCTTCTGGTAATCGATTGAGTTGTTCCTAACCTCTGCTCGATGTGGCTTGTTTTTTAGGTAAATGAAAAAGCAAAAAAAGTTGAAACATACACTACCGTTCAAAAGTTTGGGGTCACGAAGAAATGTCCTTATTTGTCAAAGTAAAGCACTATTTTATCCAATGAAGGTAACATTAAATTAATCAGAAATACACTCTATACATTGTTAATGTGGTAAATGACTATTCTAGGTGGAAATGTCTGGTTTTTAATGAAATATCTACATAGGTGTGTGGAGGCCTGTCTCCAGTGTTCTTATGGTACATTGTGTTATCGCCTTAGAAGACTAACGGAGGGGTAGAAAACCCTTGAAAACCCTTTTTAAGTTAGCACAGCTGAAAACAGTTATGCTGGTTAGAGAAGCTATAAAACTAGCCTTCCTTTGAGCTTGACGTTTGAAGAACAAAATTAATATTTCAAATAAAAATCATTATTTCTCACCTTGACAATGTCTTGACTATATTTTCTATTCATTTTGCAAATCACTTGATAAATAAAAGTGTGAGTTTTCATGTTAAACACGAAATTGTCTGGGTGGATGACCCCAAACTTTTGAACGGTAGTGTCCATAAATACCAAACAAATGCATTTTGTTCTCTGTATTGACACTCAACAACTCATTATTGATCAACTTGGTTTCTTTTGGGAATATGATGTGAAATCAACACCGTAGACAATGTAAAAAACGATTTACAAATCTGCAATCGGATTCTCTGCTGTCGCGTGTGAACGCAGCCGACGTATAGTCGGTTTGCATATGTGCGGCGGGACAAATATAAAACAAGAAGACGGGAGATTTTGCTTTGGCAAGCAAATTGAAACTCCTCTCGTTATCCAGTTGGCGTTGTGTGCTTCCATTTGGAGGCCAGACGCAGCCCACAGCGGAAGCCAAGCTGCTCCCTGCTATATCAGCCATTTTATGATTTTAGGAAATGCAAAGCAAATTCCATCTAAGCCTTTTTCTTTCTTTCTGGACCACTCATTGGCAGCAGTGCAGCTCTTTAGGAAGTGCAATGTTCCATTTCCTGTTTCACTGCGATTGAAGCTTCGCGGTTGGGAAAATCTTGGGCTGGCGCAAGGAATAGTTCCTTCCTGATTCTCTTAATCTGTAATCTAATCTCAACCCATGCTCTCTTTTTTTTCTAAACTAGGTGATCTGGGTGTGTAATAACTGCCGAAAGCAGCAGGAGCTCCTGACCAAGCCGGGCGAGTGGTTCACCGGTCCGGCCGGGAAGCTCGCCGGCCTCGGTTCGGCCGTCAGCGAGCCGTCTGTGTGCCAGACGATCGGCGACAAGAAGCTTCGGTCTCGCTCCCAAGCGCCTCCAGGCACCACCGCCGCGATCCAAGACCCCAACCGGCCTGGCGTGCCTGGGGCCGCGCCCAGCGCCGATACCCGGTCACGTAGCGAGCCGCCACGAGATGCGTAAGCTGAAGCGATTGTTGTAGGACAAGACGATAGTTAGGGCAGCAGTCAAACTGGTGAAATATTCATTTTTGCTGAAGTGATGCAGAAAGCATGTTATACCCTATACCAATATTTTACATTTAACCAGGTGGCAACCTCGGGCTCTGAAAGGTGAAGCCAATTGTGACCTTAAACCGGCATTCTTTCAACTGGCCAGCAGGGGGCGACTCCTCAAGTTGCAAAAACAAGTCAGATTGTATAGAAGTTTATGGGGAAATGACCCATTGGTTTGTGTTGCCAGCTTGGTTTTTGACCGTTGCCATCTTTTTCATTTTTCAGGGGGAAGCTAAATTCAACCAGCCATTTTTAGGTGACCAAAATGTTACAATTAACTTTCATGAACTGAAAGCACACTACCGCCGTGGTAGCAACCTGTCAATCACAAGGTAGCCCCGACCTGAAGAATACCCTGCTTTATGGTCTATTTAACCCTAAATAGAGTTTACGAAATGAACATCATGTTTTATTGAAGAAGACTATTGAAGAATTAGAGATTGAGACCATACACTCATATTTACAATGTTTACTGACAATCAAGTGAGAGGTAGAATCATTTTCTCATAGACTTCAATAATATCTAATTTGACTTTGCAACCAGAAGAGTCGCCCCCTGCTGGCCATTGGGAAGAATGCCAGTTTAAGACACTTCCTGATATACTCCACCTATCAGAACTATAGGCTGCTGCCTGCTCCAATCCCAAAATGAGATAACCTCAGTGACATCACTGGGACATCATCAGGGTTATTATATTACATTACATTGCATGTCATTTAGCTGACGCTTTTATCCAAGGTGACTGACAATCATGTTACATTCATTCACCGTAAACACAGCTACAGGGAGCAACTCAGGGTTAAGTGTCTTGCTCAAGTACATATCAACTACGGCGGGGATTGAACCTCCAACCCCCGGACCAAAAGAAGAGCCACAGAAGTCATGACTATATTGTTTATCACAGGCAGAGTTTGACGAACCCTTTTAAATTGCGTCCTCTTTGCCACCAGGGAGAAAACAGGCCTCGTAAAATATATTAATATTTATGTTATCGAGCATTATCTCCTGCATTCATCATTTGCTTCTTTTATACAGCAGTGTGAGTAAAGTCTAAGTAAGCGTTATTTCCTCTGCCATTCTGATTGTAATGGAAGAAAACAGTCGGAGAGTCGAATGTGTCGGCGCTCGTGCCTTTCCTTCAGTGGACCACCAATGTTAACAATCAAATGATTTTTCCTCTCCCCAAATATGAAACGCTCTTCAGGAGAAATGGAAGAGGAGGCGGAGAAGCTGGTCGGGGAGAGCGTCGGCCGGGTCAGCCCAGGCTGCAGACCCAGGTCTCCATGGACCGGCACCTCCGGGGGGATTCCAGGGAGCGACGGGAGAGCCGGCGGCTGTCGAAGGGCCGCTCTCTGGAGCACGACCCTGTGGGAGGAGCCGGCGGGGTAAGGCGGACAGTAGAGGGGGGCTACCACCACATGGACTACAGCGGGGCCCCCCCTCGCCATGCAGGGCCGGTCCCACCTGGAGGCCGGGGCCACCCTGCGCCCGCGCAGGGTCGCGGCGGGGGAGTGGGAGGGGAGGCCGGGGACGGCGTGCGGCCCGGGCAAAGGACGGCGGGTGGGGTCGCCGGGCCACACGAACACACCCTCGCCCAGCAACCCCTCCCCCCTGAACTCAGAGAGCCTTCCGGCTCGGCCCCCGGCCAGGGGCCCGTGGTGAGACGGACCAAACGGGAAAAGGCTGAGAGCATGCTGCGCAATGACTCGCTGAGCTCCGACCAATCGGAGTCCCTGCGCCCGCCGCCGCCGAGGCCCTACAAGTCGAAGCGGGGGATGGGCGCTGGGGGGAAGAGGCAGACCAGCGTCAGCAGTTCGGAGGAGGAGGGAGGGACCACGCCCGAGTACAGCAGCTGCGAGGACGGCGAGATCGAGAGCGTCAGCGAGAGAGGTGAGAGACGGCGGCGACAAAAACAAAATGCCTTTGATTTCAACCAGGGAGGGGGTGGAAAGTATCGACATCTGTCACTTCCTTCATGTGTTCATCCATCCATCAAATGAGATATCTGAGGCAATTTATTTATTTTCTCGAGAAGGTACACCACTGCTTCATGGCAGTTTCTGACACTTTGAGAACCAAGGAGATACTTTTAAACGACAGGTTGACACAAAAATCACCACACACACACACACACAGAGATCACGTGCTAAACTGCGACAACATAATAAAAATACTAATAATCATAATTTGTATTGCACATTTCTTTCAGACCGTAGAGCTCACAGTGCTGTGACTTTATCTGCAGAAAGCATGCGTTTTAAGTCCCGTTTAAAGAAGGGGTTTCTCTGCAGCTTTGAGTCTCTTGCTCTGTGCAGTGCATTGTGGGACAATAGTACACAGCTTTTGTTGGGTCTGCGTACACTGTCTTTTTGAGCGTACTCATTTCTCTCTTTGGGAGAATGCACGTATGGATTCTGCACACAGCTATACGTTTAGATTTCCATTCATGGCGACGCTCTCCCGTCATATCAGACACTGAGGAGGAAGTCAAATCAACTTCAATACCACAGACAAGCTAGACAAATGTAAAAGAAAACAGTAGCTACCAAACAGCTAGAACACAGTAGCTGTTATTTAAGAAAGATTGCTAGAGGTGAATGCAAAATTGTTTTACAAAATGCTTTGCGTTGTTAAATAACTGTCGGGAAACTTCAAAATAGTACGGGCCGATTCCCGCAGAATGTCTGGTTAACTGTTGCGCTGATTGAATTATCCTTTTGTTCCATTTCTCAAGGCAGCCGGGAGCAAAGCGTCTCCTCCAATCCTTTTTTTAATACAGCATCTTGCTATCAATTCACAGTTCTCCTGCCACTTACGGGCCTCTTTATTCAGAACTGTGTCCAGTGATATAATTAATTTAAAGAAACAATCATACATCGTGCAATTTATTTCACACACTTGCACTCTATTTGGGATTAATCATATGCATTATGAGGAAATGCCATTTGTGTGTGTGTGTGTGTGTGTGTGTTTGTGTTTGAACACTTCCACTTTACTGCTGCATCATGGGAGGTGAATGTAAGAAGTTGTCGGCGCCTTTTTAGCCTTGGTGTGGTGTCTTCAGTCAGATTTGAATCCTGTCTTCTTTACCCTGAGCATTTATTAAAATCTGCAGTAGTACACACCTCAACCACAGGAAAACACAACTGTCTCAGACACTTTCTCAATGGTATCTGAACGTCAGAGTGAGCGGCCACACAGAATACCAGCGTGCATGTATCCGAATGCTTCCTCGTGTGTCAGAGTGTATTGTTTTCAGCTGAGCCCAGAGGGGCATGGGGGGGTACACTGAGCGTACATGCGTGTGCGTGTTAGTGTGTGTGTGTGTGTGTGTGTGTGTGTGATGGGGCAGTTTGACCCCAGTTGATCCTGCATGTGGCATCACATTGCCAACTACGTCTCCAAGCCTGAGAACACTGGGTCATGTCACTTCACTCCTAAGCTCTCCAAAGACTCCTCTGGCTTAGTGCTATCTAAGGGCGGCAAAGTATTCTCCCATTTTAATTCTAGCGGATCGTAAAAGTGAAGCCAGTGAGAAAATGCCTTAAACCTGCATTATTTTTAATGGCCATCTGATTGTATTGAAATCTGTGCGAAAATGACTCTACTTCTCGCTTGATTACCTCAATAAACATTGTTACCATGGGTTTATTACTCAATCTCTAGTTTAAAGTATTCTACAATACAGCATGATGTTCATTTAGTTAGTAAATGATGGTCCACTTCGAGTCAAATAGATCATAAAGCCGGGTATTGTTTAGGGCGGGGCTACCTCGTGATTGACGGGTCATTTCCAGAGCCCTATGTCACTCCTCCTCAGTCCAAGTTATGGTCACTTAGATACACTGGTTGTGCACAACAACAAAAACCACATCCACAACTTATACACAGTCTATGGACCCAGACCAAGCCCCCTTTGACATCGATCAATTGGAGGTTTTGGATGAGAGGGTTCCGTCAGCCCTGTTTTTAAACAACAGCAGTGTGGCAGCGAGACGCTGCTTCCTTTTTTAGCTTGAAGCCAGGTCAGCTCCGAGATGCGCTTCCTGGCAGCCGAGAAGCATCCAGGCACGTAAATCATTGTGAGATCAGCTAGGGAAACACACACACACACACACACACACACACACTCAAATATGCAGTCAGTCAGTCACAGTACAGTAGATCCTGTTATGATCTGTTCAAGTATCCTACAAGCTGCCAACTCATCCTCAGATAGGAAGGCAAGCGGAAACAAACACAACACAAATACCTTGATTTCACAACTTTTGCTTTTCAATTGCTTATCTCAGAGCTTGGCAGCCCAACTTCTACAGCACTTACGAAAATATGTCAAATTGTCGATAGCCGAAGCTACTGTACGCGGTTTTATCGAGTTTCCAGTTGGCATAACGCTCTTGTCGTCTTTCAGATCCCTTTTCTGAACAGTGTCCAGGGCTTTTATTGCAAAATATTGGAAGGAGTTAATCCATAGACTGTATATAAGAAGTGGACATCGTCGTCATGATGTCACCCATTGGTTTGGGGACTGACGTTTTGTCGTCTCGGGGCAGGTGATTGTGCCGCCATCATCTTGGGTTACGGCCGTCGCCATAATATTTTTTTAGCAACCGATGAATGGAAGTTACCACATTTAGGCTGCGGAGGAGGAGCCACATAGAGACGCCTGTATGGCTCTGGTAGCGACTTGTCCATCACATAAGCCTGCACTAAATCATGCTCTGCTTTACGGTCTATTTGACTCTAATTGGACCATAATCTACTGAATAAACATCATGCTTTATTGAAGAATACTGGAAACTATCAATTGAGACTACAATCATGTTTACAATGTTTACTGAGGGAATAAATCAAGTGACAAGGAGAGATATTTTCTGTAGACTTCGATACAATCATCATCTTTTCGCAACTATTATTATTCATTGTTATGAATCTTGAAAAGATATTCAATGCAAAACAGTTTTGTTTTTTTGCCACATTAAGCAATTAATTTGCCAAATATTCCGGGGGAGTAGTGTATAGCATGCCACACCATGACCATGTGAATGCATACAAACGTCACAAATGAAATGACTTTATGAACATCTATTTATTGAACTTTAACAAAAGTGCAAATGTAAAACAAATCTTTTTTGTGGCATTTAGTCCAGCGCGTCTTTAATGTGTCTTGTCCATATATTGAAGCAATAATGATAACAAATAAAAAAGATGTCATGTGCTGTAAACAATGTGGAAGGCGGCAAGGTGCTCAGTGTTGCCAGATTGGAAACGGTGAAGTATCGTACCAAAGGCTCAAAATGGTCGTATTTGGAGGATAATTAGCGTGTATCTGGCAACCCTGAGATCGGTCGACCAATGACGGTTCTCTCTACAGTCAGAGCTCGCGCAAGAAGGTGGAACGTAAGGGAGATACCATTTCCAAAACTTGTAAGGGCGTAATAACTAGTTTTTGGAATCCCTGACGGACGCATTTTTTAGGTCTCAAAAAGAGGACGTCTGGTCACCCTACATTAAGACATTAAGTTTAAGGCCATAAACCATTTTCTTCCTCCAAAGTGGGGTGTGACGGAACAAGTTTGCCTTAGCTGCTTATGCTGTCATACTTTATGCTTACATAGTTTGTATTTGCAAACAACTATGTTTTAATTTAAGATGAATAGAAACTGACGTGTTTTGCAAAAGTAATGCTATCAAAGCTACTGTCTGCTGGCGAGTAACCCAATAAAGAACAGGATAGAGCTGCTGATAGCAACCAGGAGATTTACATGAAGAAATACTACACAATAAATGTGATAGTTTATTTTTTACGGTATCCATAACCACACAAAAACAACCTTGGAAGCAGTAGACGCTAACCGCTGGAGTAAGCTAGGTAGCTGGATATGATGATGTTTGTAGCTTTTGTTTGAGCAGAAAAAAACAGTTTAATCTGTTCTTTACTCTTTTCCCTCCTCTGTTTTGGGTTTTTTCGAAGTTTAGGCTTGAGAAAAAAGAGCTGTCCCAAAGCTCTGACTGAGGAGTCTCTGTTCGAGGGTTAGGGTTAGCTAACTTTCAAATGCCATCTCCTCGTCAAAGTGCAGATATTTCATTTTAATAGAATCAATATGGGTTGAATGAATTTTTTATTGTATTCCACTGTCAATAACATAAAGAAATAGGATATAATTCACACAATATTTCAATACATTGTATTGTATAAAAATGCATCTATTTAAAGGCAAGACGGTTCTGTGGAATGGAGACCATGTTCTGGACTCCCTTGAATTTTCTCCGATCTTGTTTATTTTTAATTTTTTTACAGTTTTCTGCTCCAACAAAACAGTCTGGTGCATTCTTTACCTTTATTTGTCCAGCTGTGTTGCCTTTATTTCTCTTAATTAATATTTGGATTTCTATGTCAGTCCATTGAGGAAAAAACCCTGGAAGTTCTGTGTTTGTGCTCACATATATGGCCGATAAAGATTATTTCCGATTCTAATCCAACAAGTATCAATGTATCAGTTTTCAAGTGTCCCTTCATGGCGTCCTGACCCCATAGTGACGTCTCTTAGGTCTAGAACCATAAGAACAAACATTCACCCATGTGGCCAACCCACTGCAAAAAATCACGTTCACGCTGGAGTCTTGGAACTGAGAGCTCAGTTGTCTATCGTTGGAGCGTTCCCTTTAAGGTTACATAACATCACTATAAGTTGTCACAACCCGTTAACTTCATAGCTTCCTGGCTCCGAGGCACGCTTGGCTCTGTTTTACTCCGTGTCATAACAGTGCTGTCTGGAACGCCGCCCCTCGGCCCATGTGTACGGAGGAGGCTGTGTCTTTTGGACTGAAGCAAGAGATGGCGTTTTCACCATAGAATATACTCTGTGTAATTCTCTGAAGTATCCCACTGAACATAAGAGAAATACACCAATTCTGTCAACAGGAGAAACATGTACTGCAAGCATCCAGTTTACTCTGGCTGTAGAGCAGCATTAATACAATCACCTATTGAATTGATTTGATTCTGTGCCATCCACTAAATTAAAGAAACCCATTATGAAAAAACTATCTCTACATAAAATACACTTACCAGCTGTATCCGAAGCTTCCAGCTGTATCACACTGTCCTCGTCAATCGATGGAGTTTGCTCAGTTGTCACAGGAATGGATCCGTTGAGATTGCAGTTAGCAGGATTCATTCTCTGATGCCGACTGTACCATGAGCTTTAAAAGAAGCTGGTAAGTGGACTTGATTTGCGATTGTTTTGTCAAATTATTTCAACGGTCAATAATTAACTTTGAAATCGCTAATGTGACTTAAAAGTCTGATTGAATATTTGTTTTGTTTAGCATGAGTCTGGCCAATCGGAGCTCAAACCATTGCTGTGGTTTGATATTATTTTTATTTTTAGATGGTTCACAGATAACACATTTTTAAATTGAACGCAAAATCGGTTTAAATCTAATCAAATGGTAAATGTAATAAATCTTTTAAAAAGTTATTGTTTTCCTATATATATATTTTTTTTTAAAGAATAACATTGCGATTTAATTAATAAATCATTTGAAGACAGAATAAGTCAATATAATAATTAGATTTCTATGTATAAATATAATCTAATTAAAATGTTTTTGACTTAGTGAACATTTTACTAACCAAGTTGATATAATTATTATTGTGGCACACTCCAGCATCCATACTGTGGCGGAAAGCATCACTAAATACAAATATTATGAATTATTATCATAAACCCACATTTTATTTTTTATTTTATTCTAATGATATTTAAAAAAATGTTTGCCTTACACTGGCAAGTGGTTCAGTCTTCACAGGTGCACTGTATAGATGAATGATGATTTTCATGGTGGGGAATCTTCTTTTTTTTTAAATGGAAGAAATTGCAGAGCATTATGACGGAGTGATTCTAAGCATTTTAAATGAGCATTAGTATCATCACTACCACTGTGGTGATTACATTTCTAATTCTAGCACTGAGGATTCAATAAACTTAACCCTCTCCACTGTAAACAAATACCTTCCAAATTTGTCTGGGCTGTGTTTGAGAGACTCAGGCTGGTATGTGCCGTGTATACAGTTTCTCCTGTCTGCCTCCATGTGTGAAGTGTGAATGTATAAAGGAGGTCTCGGCTTTATCCACAGCTTTCTGAGCCAGTCTCTTTTCTCTTGCAGGCGACTGGGAGTGTTACCCACATGACCCCACCGTATGGCATGTAAGTCCTCTTCTTTCTCTTTTATTTGGATCGAATTCACCATAAAAATCTGCCGATCAGCAACGGAGCGTTTAAAAAAAAAAACTTTGCGTTTCAAAGGAGACGATACGAGTGCTGGTGGAATCCATAATGTAACACGTGGGTTTTCTCACGGCTGACTTTCTTACAACACCAACAGATGTAATTTTACTTTTACCAACTCAACGCCAAACGACTGCTGTGTTATATCAGTTTTGTGTTGCGAAGGCGCCTAACTTGAGCTGCCAACTTTTGCAAAATCCATCAATCTTGTGCTTTTTAAGAAATCGGACATGCATTACGTTATTAATGAAATGGAAATGCAATGCACCGTTGTCCAATATTCATAACAAACTATCTTAAATGAACAATTTGACTTGATGATCCATGTCAAAGTGTCCCTCACACACATTCCAGACAATAAACGCAGTGAGAAGAATGTCACCACATTTAAACTGTTGACAATTCCTCTAGCTGATCTTGTTTGTCGTTGTCTATACATTTGGTTAAATGTCTATCGTCTCCCCCGTTGCAGCATCCTGTCACCTGGCAGCCATCCAAGGAGGGAGACCATCTACTCGGACGAATCACCCTCAGCAAGAGGAGCGCCGCCATGCCAAAAGAAGCTGGAGCTCTGCTGGGGTTAAAGGTCAGAGTGGGTAGCAAACCTGTTATTATTATTAATGTCACGCATGATGGATCTGTGACACAAATCTCTCTCTTATTCCTCCTCTCTCTCTCTCTCTAGGTGGTGGGAGGCAGAATAACAGAGTCAGGGAGATTAGGTGCCTTCATCACTAAAGTCAAGAAGGGAAGCCTGGCTGACGTGGTGGGACATCTAAGAGCAGGTAGTGTGATCCGCCACGGGTGTCACACATTAGGCACGCAAAGACGGGGAAAAAAGACAAACACCGGGCCTTTTTTAAGATGCATCACAGCACCTTGAAATCTGTTTGGGAGTTTTCATTTAACGCAGGGCAATGTTTATGCGAAACTTCAAATGCAATGTAATATATTAAGCAGGGTTGTTTTGCTCAATACATTGTGTTTTTTGTGGAATTATGGTTTCATATCTTTAATTGGCATCATTGGTTAGGACGGTCAATAATCTATATGTTTGTAATTGTCCACAAATCTCATATAAAGAGCCTAATGAGACATTTATTACAAGTATTGTATGTATCACATCCTGATTTTATTCCTTAGTGCACTGCTCTATTTTCATCCACCCACTATTAGAACAGCTCAAGGAGCCACACCGTCGCTTTTAGTGACATCTTCCTTCGTGATTAAAGTATAAACGCACAGATTATTGTGACTGCATCCCACGGCTGTACACCGGCCCTGCTGTACTGCTGCCCCATACTCACTGACACAGTCAAATGTGTATCACTCCGCGACTTGAAATAGTCCCCAACCAATCTTGTGCTTGAGTGACGTTTGCTTGAAATTACAAAGCCTGGAAAACAATGTTTTTTAATGATATATATTTGTTACATTTGTGACCTGTATACATTTCTTTAATTGGCATGGATGGGCTATGGCATTGTTGGTTTTGGTCTTTTAATGGGATTTGGTGACAAAAATTAACATGCAATTTGGGAAAGGTCCCAAAATTGGTTTGAATCCCTCCCTGACTCATGCCACACTTTTTTACATTCATGTCCCAATTTTAGGGGATGAAGTGCTGCAGTGGAACGGGAAGCTGTTACCGGGGGCGACCATGAAGGAAGTTTACAACATCATTCTGGAGTCTCAAGCCGAGCCTCAAGTGGAGCTGTTGGTATCCAGGCCGATTGGGTAAGTCAGGAATAGAAACACACCCTCATTCGCTCGTCAGTGTCAGATTTTGATATTTGTAAAACAAAATACAACTCTTTAGTTATAAGTTAGTCGCCAGTCTAAATCTAGCTTTGAATTTAACTCCTATTTTTATTAAATTTACCAGTCAGTGTTGACTGAGACTGACTCAGAGTAGGCCGACCTCAGATAAGACAGGAGACGGGGACATGTATTTGTATTCAGACTTTTACTGTGTGACTGCATTCAAAATGAATCCCCCCTCCCCCTCCCAGCTCCCGCTGACAAGTTTTCCAACGGGAGCGTCTTTTTGGTCTCGCGTGTCCCCTTTTAAAAAGATACTTCCGTTTATTTCTAGGATGATAAAATGGTAATTGTCAGGCAGCGGCTGTAAGACTCTATTAACAACGAGAAGTGGGCTGCGTGAGATATTTATCCGTTGGCTGACGCCTTGTAAAAACTCAACCAATCGTGATTGTGTTTGTGAGTGCAACAAAGTTTTCCTGCAGTTTGAAAAGTGGCTGATTTAAAAAAATTAAAACATAATTTCTAGCCATGGTTATGTAGTATTATTTATCTAAGACACATAATGGTTCATATGTTCTCTCTAAAATGATTAATCCACAAATACAAACTCTTTTGTTGATGGTTGTTTTTGTTGATTGGTCTGTCTTTACGGGCTTATGAAAATATAATTTTATTTAACGGAGTACGAGGTGGAGTATGCTGAATTATGTACAAATTTAATTATTTCATACAGACGGGAAATATCTAATAATTGCGTATCAACAGAGCTGATAACTAAAGTGATGAATTTCTTTTGAACTCGTGCTAACTTCATGATTTATCTCTGGATATCATTTGTTTAAATGTCACAAATACTCAATATATATTTTTTGCAATTGATTTTACAGTAAACTATTGTAGGATTAGTTGAGTTAATTTGAAGCTCTGAGAATTAACACACTTGGATAAATGTTGCATTCAGTGTGTTATGATGCAGTGTGTTAACCATAGCCACTTTACCGCTGCAATATCTAATATCTATGGTTAGCGCTTTATTTTCCAGGTCTCTAGTTTCCAGATAATATCTGTATAATATTTGTGGGACGTTTCCCTGAATAAACTAAGTAATTTGGTCCTTCTTTCACTTAAACTCATATTTTATCAATACTTTATTCTCTCCACATGTTGAATTGGAACCCTGGGTTTTGCGTACATTTAGTTTTAATTGATAAATCCAAGTTTACTAATTGAACATTGTACCTTTTTCTCTATTTGCCTGCAATTAGTAACAAATGGCATCCTCCAATGCAATATTATGAAATGATAAGGACATTATGGACCCGTAAAATGAAGCGCAACCATAATATCTCAACATGCATAACTGAAAAAAGAACGTCTCATTGGACATGGCAGACCTCATGACCAAAGTCTAAATTTTATATGCACAGCCCTCTGAATAATCTATAATGTTTTGATTACGTACCTGATCCAACACAGAATCTCTCTGAATTTTAGGTTTGCGGGAAAACGTCCCAGGATAATCTTCTCAAATACCTGGTGTTATTTATTACTAAGGACACTTCTGTCGTATCTCGTAGAACAATGAGTAACAAATGTACAGTGCAAGTTGAGTTTCAGGATTTTTGCTTTGCTATTGTTATTATTATGACCTTGTTGTCACAGGTCTATATTTCACAGTAAACATACTCACTGTTTCTTCAAGCTCCTACAGCCGTTCTTAAAGTTTATCCCAATGTACTCTTTGATGGGGAAAATAGTTAAATGTATTAATTTCTCTCCAAACACTCGCGAAGGGTGTTTAGAAAATATCAGTAAGTAATCTGACCATTTTTTAGGACCCCTTAATCCTCTCACGCTTATGGAAATATTTTTTCTTTTGCTAGTGCCATTTTGCCTCCCTAAATGAACTGAACTGAATCCTGATTGGTTGTTAAAACAAGTTACGTAAATGTTGGCCTTTGTGAAATCTGCTGCAGTTTGCTGTCTAATTGAATTGAACCAAAAGTTTACTTGAAGGGATGCAAAATGGCCAATGGGAAATGTCCATCTTATGTAGCATTGCTTTTGCAAGCTTTTAAACTTTTTGTGTAGCGTCTGGAATTCCTCTTTTTGCATTCCTGGTTAAGTCTTAGGATCCCAAAGTGAAATCCAGCCCTTATAGTGTCAAATAAGAAATGCTTATTTCTTCTTTTTTTTTACTCTTAATTCCCTGGTTTGAAAGTTGGGACGTTGGGATTCATAAAACAAGGGATAGTTTCATTTTATTTCATTTTCATGTTTTACATATTTTATTTTGGAATGGACCTCAAGGCAACCTAGGGTCCATGAAACACTTATCAGTGTAATATTTGTACTTGAAATTTAAAAAACTTGAAACAGTTAACTATTGTTATGGCAATATACTCATTTGCTTTCGTTCCCGGTGTGAAATGAGTAGATGGCTATCTTATGTGTGCGTGTTAAGTCCAGCTCTGAAGCTAGGAGGCCGTTCACCTTCCGGTCTTTATGCTAAGCTAGGCTAGGCAACTCCCAATTCCGGCTCTGAACTTAATGCACAGACATCAGAGTGGTTTCCGTCTTCTCATCGAACTCTCAGAAAGATGGTGATTAAGTGTAAATGTCACTATTAATTTCAGAAAAATATTGTGGAATAACAGTTGCCCCAGTCTCCCTATGGTTGACTTAGTATTTCTTAACATACTGTCTTCTCATGTCCTAAAAAAAAACACTGACAAAGCCTCCCTTAAATATCATTGGTGGTGCAAAATATATTGTAATAATGAACTTGAATAAAAATAAAATTATACTGATAAGTGTTACACAAAATACCATGCTTTCTTTATATTTGATGAGCTGGTGCAATGGATTCTAGTGTGTAACCATGGGATCCTTAATTGTAGTGGTGGTGGTGGTGGATAAGAAAGGATGGACAGAATTGGGCAACCGGTTCGCATCCGTTACTATTTCAGATCATCATTGAATGTCTGAATGATTCTGGGAAACACTGCAGTCATCTTGGCTCTACTCACATCTTCCCTCCGCTTTTCCATAGTTTTCTTTTTTTAACCATGCAACAATTGAATCTCCAAATAACTTTGAATCCCAGTGCTACTTTCTTCCACTTAACTACAACTACATATTTATGCATGTATGCCTGTGCATCAAGAACACGACTAACTTTGTTTGATCCAGCTGGATGCCAATACGAGAGTGGCTGACGCTGCCCTTTTCTGCTTCTTTTCCAGTGATATCCCAAGAATCCCCGACACGTCCCACCCTCCATTAGAATCTAGTAGGTATCTCCTGTGGGATGTTGGAACATCTATGTATTTATTTGTCTGTCTGTATCTCTGTCTGGCTGATTTTCTGTCTTGTACATAACTGTTTTTATCTCTCTATTATTTTTATTTTAGAATAATTTACATGTTTGATGCATAAAATATCTTTGAAATTAAATAGAGATGGTTTTGAGTTGATGTTTTGCAGGTGTTGATGAATTCAACTGCTAACATTGCAGGACATTAATTATGACTTATGTCAATGCTGTCAGTAGAGAGCAAGATTCCAAGGCCGTATGAAGGCGTGTGGAATTATATATTTGTGTAATTTCCAGATCTGGATCATATAAGAAATTCATAATTTTTGCTAAAATACAGAGTTTAAAATTTCTATACATTTCTGCCTTGGACTGTGGACACAACGGGGAAATGCATATGGCAACCTCTAGATCTGCCGACGCAGAATGCCAATGCTGAAATGTCTTAATATATGTATTCTCTAAACTGACCAGCAGTGGGCGACTCCTCTGGTTGCAAAAAGAAGACTGATTCTATGGAAGTCCATGAGAAAATGACCCTACTGCTCACCTGATTTATTCCCTCATTGAAACATTGTAAACATGAGTTCATGGTCTCAATCTCTAGTTTCAAGTCTTTTTCAATACAGCATGATGTTCATTTCGTAAATAATTTTTCATTTACAGTCAAATCGACCAGAAAACAGGCTACGATTTAGGGTGGGCTTACTGTGATTGACAGGTTGCTACCAACGACAAACACAGCGTCTCTCCATTGCTCCTTATCAGTCCAAATATGGTCACTTCGGTTCATTGGTTGCGAATAAAATAACATGGCAAAATGGAAAATGTGTAGCAACCCTCAAAAAGTTAGGAGATGGATTTGCGTATTAGTGAGTAGTTATTTAATAGTAGATGGTGAGACCTCATATAAGGCATCTGAGGCCTCAATACTTCTAAACAGAAGATTTAAAGTAGGACAGAAGCTTGGTAATTTGTCATCCTGACAGGTTAGCTGTGGTCCTTTTATATTTTCCAAAGAAATGGATGTTAGATATTTCGTAGATATAAACACACTGACCACAGTATTTTCTGACATGTTTGTCCTTTCCTCTACTTTTTTTGGGGTCAGAAATATAGAGATGACATTAGGTTTTTTCCCCCTCTACTTATGTATTTGTAGCAGGTTCCAGTTCTTTTGAGTCCCAGAAGATGGAGAGACCATCCTTACATGTCCTGTCTCCCTCCAGTCCCGGGATGCTTCAAGATCAAGATGCTCCTCAGTTAATGCCAGGGCAACTCTCAGTGAGTGTGTGCATTATGAGTGTGTTAGCGCCGTTGATGCGTTCAAACCAAGTCCAGGCATTAAAATTCTTTCTTTGCGTCTCCCAACCCCAGGTGAAGCTGTGGTATGACAAAGTCGGTCATCAGCTCATGGTCAACGTGCAGCTGGCCACAGAGCTTCCTCTTCGGCCTGATGGCCGGCCAAGGAGCCCCTACGTCAAAATGTACTTCCTCCCTGACCGCAGGTATGCCGCCTCTTTTAAACGGTGCGTTCAGAGGAACCTAAACAACACAAGAGCAATCTTTTTGGGGGCGCCCCAGAAATCCATTGTTTCCGACAGTTCATAGAAAGAGTGTGATTTTGCTCTAGTTCTGCTTGCATTCAGTATATGACACAAGAGACAGAATTTCAGGGTCATAGTGACAGTTTATGCTCATTTGGGCACAATCACTAAGATAACAATGAACTAGTTCAGTGTAAAATATACCATTCAATAGAAATAAATATAATAATTATATAAATGAATGGTAAGAATAGAGAGATGATAGTTATTTCTTGTATTTCGAATTAGCTCGTTCACACTCTCGCTAACTGGAGACAGTTTCTAAGTTTCCCTTTCATTTGCCTCAAGTAAAGCTGAATGTAAGCAGGTAACAATCGTTAACAACTACCGATTGAAGCCCCCCTAAATTAGGCCTAATGACGCCCCTGTCAAGAGCCACTACTTCCTCAGTCCACATAGTGTAGAAACTACACAAATGCACAATCTATGACATCACCAACATGTTTTCAACCCTCTGAAGCCGGCAGGATGCAAATGTTTTCTTCAAAGAATCTCCAAAATCACACCATTTATCATAGCCAGAAGCTGTAACAACGATCATAGTCGTCATCTTTTTTTTCGACGGTGCTTGAACACATTGTGTGTGACGAAGGCTTCCGTCAGAAAAAGCAACCAAAACGAAGCTTAAAATTGTGGAATTTCATCAAAAACATTTTATTCTACATGTCTCGTTGAACATAAAACCGTTTGCTTTGACCAGGTTCTGTAAAAAACATAAAATTCCAACAGTCATATCACAAAAATGTCATTCGACTTTGACTGAACCTCAAGCGGCTTGAACACAGAGCAGAGAGGAAAATCTCTAAGTGGAGATTGTAAAAACGTAAATAGTTTAATGTATACGACACCTCCATTTCTTATAGCATTTGTCACACTGGTGGCAACTTGGAAAACAAGTTGTATCTATAGATTCCATTGTCTGCACATTTCTGTAAAATAAATTATCAAAGAAATTTGAACTTTTTGGGATTTATGGCATCACATCTGTCTCATACGGCACTAAAGAGTTCTCTCTACTCTAGCCTTAATTGTTATGTTTCCATAGAGGTGAAGGACTTTAATATATTGCCGTGAAAATCAAGGCCACAGAGATTAAAATGTGACGGGAGCAAAAGACTGAAACTGCTTGGAGTTCAGAGGCCTGGATTTAAAGCTTGCTTCCATATTGTTCGGTTCATTGGAGCCCTGAAATTAAAATCTGTGCAAATGAGAAGAAGGCAAGTCGGGATCAGAAACCACTGTTGACTGCGATAGACCGAGAGTCCTCCTTTAAAGGAATAGGTCAAATGGTTTGAAGTTGGGGTTGTATGAGGTACTTCTCCACAGTCAGTGTATCACCTATAGAGGAGATGGAGTTTGACGGAACAGCAAAGTAATGTACACCTAAAACACCTACAAAAGATCAGTATCAGTTTAAGTGTCACGTATATCGTGAGTATTCTCAGTGCTTTACGTTGCCATCAGACAGATTTTAACAAATTATGGCTGGTCCTCCAAACTGTGGGCGGGTCGACCGCCATCCACTATTGAACCCCAAGCACCACACTTTGATTGACGGCTGAAAAAGGATTCGTTACCTTCTGACTTCAGTGTAAACCAGCATATCGTCTCCATTTGAGGAACTGCAAGTTGAAGCTCCATCATGCATGGGTTTAAAAATGTACCGTATCCTCAACTCAATGTCACTTGTAAATGCATTCCAGCAGATATGAGTGGAGTAGGCCTGTGATTTGTGTCTCGGAGGTTCGGAAAAACAGCGGATGTGAGTGCAAGGGTCTTGGGTTGGTTTGAGTGTCTGCTTTGCTCAACGCAGTGACAAAAGCAAACGGAGGACGAAAACAATGAAGAGGACCTGTGAGCCCAAGTGGAACCAGACGTTCGTCTACCCTCACGTCCATCGCAGGGATTTCCGCAACCACATGCTGGAGCTGACGATATGGGATCAACCCAGGTCACCGGACGAGGACAGCACCTTTATGGGAGAGGTACCACACACGGACGCACACACGCACACGCACCCCCCCACACACACATTTCTAAATCAACATTAGAATTTTGTGTACCTATTTTTTATTTTTCAGGTTTATTTATTCATTGTCATATTCAGTTTTAACTTGCGGTGCTTCCGCACAGTTGCAGATAAAGATCAGGCAATTCTATTATTAGTATATTATTAGTGATCATAACGTTTCCAGTAAGTGCATTAAGTCAAAAAATGATTTCCAAAATTCACACATTTTTAAAATCTTACAATATATTCTGCTTCAATCCATATTTTGGGGCGTTAGGCCCTTAAAAATGCAGAGCGGTTTGGCAGCAATCTAACAGCGCCATCTACTACATATATACAACCACAAAACAAAAATAATCTTTAAGAGTGATTGGAAGACATTCGTGGCTTCATAAACATTATTACATTACATTTAATTTAGCTAATGGTTAAGCGATTTATATTACATTCACACTGTAGACACATCTACAGGTAGCAATTCAGGGTTAAGGGTCTTGCTCAAGGACAAATCGACTAGGGCGGGGATTGAACCACGGATCCCCTGATTGAAAGACGGACCTGCTGACTACTGAGCCACAGTCACCCCTTCAACAAATACAAGTTTCAAATGTATGAAGAAAAAAAAAAACACAAAACATTTCGTACAACCCTATGACAGGGATGCGACTAATGAAAGGGATTTAACTAAATGACTTTGACTCTGGGTTCTCGACTGATGATTTGAATTGTTTACACTTGCGGCGGCAGCCTTTATTCTAGTTGGAGCAGGGAGCTGTTATGCCATCAAATAAGCTCCGGTAAACCCACCGTGCCTGCTCCCAACACCCACCGGCAGACAAAGACTCAGATATCTCCCTCAAGAGTTGATGGAGCACCAAAACCAAAGCTTAAAATCTGCGAAATATTGGACGTACATTTATCACCTGCACACAAAAATGACTCCAAATTAATGACCAGGTTGCTCGATGTCTGCGAACATATTTTCCATTGGCGTGCAAAACATGCAACGCATCACTTGCACTAAAATGCCAGCCAGCGGATAGTGTGTGCGCTTCCCCGATATGATTTTTCATAAACGGCTTCTACTGTCCGTGTCTCTCCATCGGCGGTCACGACGCAGCAGCAAAAACTTGTTATCACTATGTTGATTATGACTTGAGCAGATCCTCATCGAGCTGGAGACGGCCTTGCTGGACGACAAGGCCCACTGGTATCCACTCCAAACCCACGACGTCTCCTCCATACCGCTACCCCGACCCTCCCCGTTCCTGCCCCGACGACACACCGACGCCCCCGGCAAAAAGCTGCAGCGTAAGTCTGAGTCTGCGAACGCCTTTATTGTATGTATTTATGCATAACCCTCTGGGTGTGTGTGTGTGTGTGTGTGCTTCACTGTTTAAGAGAGAAAAGATTGTGTATGGTTTACTATGAGTGAGCAAAGTATTTCCAGTGGTGTACAGTAACGAAGTAGAAATACTTTGTTACTGTACTTAAGTCGTTTTTGGGATATCTGTACTTTACTTTACTATTTATATTTCTGTTGACTTTCACTTTTACTTCACTACAATTTGCAAAGAAAACTAATATTTTGACTCCGATACATTTCCCCTGAAACCTTCGTTACTCGCTACAAAATCCAATCTATCTTTAGAAAAAAAAAAAATCATGAAACCCAAATCTATCTTTAGAAAAGAAATTAATCATGAAACCCAAATCTATCTTTAGAAACAAATGAATCATGAGACCAACGTTGGGGACTGTGGTGGAACGCAGACCCCCAAGCGAGCAGGTTTGGCGGGGTAGGGGGGAGACAGTTGTCTCATCTTCTAATGTAGCTATACATGGTTTATGTTAGTCTCACGTTCGCTAGCTATGAAAAATCAAATGAGATTAGTGTACGAGACAGACTGCTAGCAAGTTAGTGAGCTGAGAAAGTGTTGACAGTTGTGAGATTGTTGTGTCATCTTAGCAGGGCTCTCAAGTGTCACGCATTGAGCGTGAGACTCACGCATTTCGGTCTTAACCCTTGTGTTAGTTTTATTCATTTTTGACAAAAAAAATAACCACCTCCCCTCCCCTTTTCATTTTTTTTTGATTCAATTCAAACCCCCCTGTTACCTTTATTTTACTAAACATATTTTACCCTTGGGTTCAATTTGACGCCAGCAAATTAAACCTCCAGAAAATTATTATAATTTTTTTTTGTTTTCAAGTTTGAGGTGTTTTGTTTTTTGTTTTTTTGTTGAAAGAACAAAGAACACATTAACATGAAATGGCTCAATTAAAATCCTAGCGGGGGGAGGTGTATATTGATTCGGGTCAAAATGACCCTAAGGCAACACAAGGGTTAAGTCACGCACTCCCGCCACACATCGTATTTCTCACGCTGAAAAAAACTCTCGGCTATTTAATGTTTTAATGTGCAGCGCCAACATGAGCCGCGCTGCCCTCGCCGTGGAGGAATCAAGCGCTCCCCTGGAGCTCTGCTGTGAGGAGCCACTTATCAGCCAATCAAAAAAAAGAAATGGGCTACATAATAGCCAATCAGAAAAAAACCCGTATCTGGGTAAGATTTAATCCAGCAACCAATGAAAATAAAGCATCCTGGAATTGCGCGCGACTGACGAAAATATCAGAAAACGCGATAGCATTACGGTTTGAACCGCGTTGTCGTGCGCTGAATGTGCGTAAACTGTGCACACAGCTGTCTGTGAAGCTGAACACACCTCTACCTGCCTCAGCGGCCTGTGAAAGACTATTTAGCATCGCAGGACGAGTCTTCTGCCCAAAGAGAGCAAGAGTGAATTCTCTCAATTTTGAAAACCAACTTCTTTTTAAGCTGAACAGGACATTTGTCAGTTTCAAGTTATGATTGGGTTGTTACTTTTGGTGCTGCTTTAGTATTGATCATGTTTTGATCTTAGAGGAGTTTTGATGATCAGATCGAGTTATGATGGCAGCAATTACAGATTCTGCTATTGTTCAGATTGTGAACAATTGATTGTGTTTAGATCAGGCCCATGGGAGTTTACAAGGCAGGTGTCATTTCTCAAAACACTGACTTGATACATCAAGTTGACATTTTGTGCTGAACACAATATTATGCATTTGCCCTCTACATCCTCGAGTCTGATTGAGTATACTTATAAACGCACTGTTACAACTCCTTCAATATGTTGAACATCGTTGCTCCTGGATGGATCACAGCCAAGCCAATTATTTTCAACACAACTACTTTTCCTTGATCATAGTGGCCACAGCATTTACAAGAATACACCTCACAATTCCCCAAATTCTGACCCTTTGTTTTTGTTTCAACAGCATTTACATGTACTTTTAAGTACAATAAATATCAGATACTTTAAGACTTTTTCTCAAGAACTATTCTCATAGGTGACTTTCACTTTTACTGGAGTCATTTTCCAGTAAGGTATCTTTACTTTTACTCAAGTATTGCTTTTGGGTACTTTATACACCACTGAGTATTTCAATGTAAATATCTGTTTCTTCCCCACCCTTCCCTTTAACACTGCTCTCGTGCCCGGATACGTGCATGCGTGTACGTGTGTGTGGCGTACATACATATCTGTGTCTGTGTGTATCTATGACGTTTAGGTTCTCAGCGTGTAACAGAGCCTGAATTTGATGAAGGTACAGCAGTAATGTCTAAAGGTGGGTGGGGATTGTTTCCTAGTATCAGCGTCAGTGTTTTCCGCAAACTGCAATTTATTTGTGGCGTCTGTTTATGAGCCATTGCTTGGCTGGCTCCAGGTGTCGGCATTATCTTTATTTTTTGTATGGCACACGTTTTGTGCCAAAATCCAACTAATAAAAGACGAGCGGCTCTTTCGCTTGAAAGTAAATGTTCCGCCACCTGACAGAAACTAAAGAAAAGCTAAACTGACTAAGACACTTAAGTCTTTATTTGACATCAGATCTTTGTATAGTACCTCTGCCCGACGGTGCTATTATTCTAAAACATTGTCAGCAAATGACTTGAAATAAAAGAATGTAAATAGATTTAACATTATGACAGGCCACCACAAATAAATCACGTGTATGGGAAACACGATCATGTCATAGACTACATTTTGCCGTGGGGACAAACAATCCAGGCTTCATGCAGCACTAAGACATGGTGGAAAACGAGTCTCCATCTAGAATATAAAAGATCATTTATTGCTGTGTCTGTTGAAACACTCCGCCTCTTGTTTGTGTGTGTATTGTAGTGTAAAACTGTAAATGTCTGTGTCTGAGTGTTTGTCTGTGTTTGGTCGGGTTGGACTGGTATATAGATTTGTTGACCTATATTTGATGTTTATGTTTTGGCTATTATACAAATTAGATTGACATTACTATTTATTTATTTCCAGTATTTAATACCATCTTACCCTGACAAGTAAAATGTGGTGTGAATACCGCTATATTTAATAACATTTTATATACAATTGAAAAATATAATCATCCTGGATTTCAAAGTAATGGTCTTATCGCTGTTTTGGACACTTTGTACCTTGAGAGTACATTTATGGTGGAAATACTGAATACTTCAGTATTGCACTAGTGAGGACAAGGGCAGCAGCAAAACATATTTTAGAAAAGAAAATCCATATCAATTATATTGGATGCTATATTTAGAATATTGTCACCGCCTCTCCATGAGACGGACAGTTCTGATGGAGAACCACCAGACTCCTTTGACAAAAAGAGACATTTTACCTCACACAATTTGTTAAAGTTGCTGGTCCATGGGTTAGATTATTGTTGTTGTTATTGTGTAATCTTTGTGAATCGGAATTAAGCCTTTAAAACACCCGAAGAAAAAATCACATAATTCTCGCGACATCACAAAAATCCATCTCGTCAGGCTTCAAGCGATGCGCTTGTGTACGCATGCCAGTGGCTGGACCAATCAGAGCCCCCGCAAGGAGCTACCGGCAGTTAAATGCTAAAACGATTAGCGTAGATGCTGCAATAGCATCACTTCTATCAGAACTGGAGAGTATTTAACCAATCACTTGCCGAGCACTTTTTTTTTTTTAAAGTGCAGTTCCCAATGACGGCTTCTCAGATGGTTCTGTGTGACAAACCATCTGGCGGGTCAGGATATGTGTTTGTATATAGATTTTTTTTGACGTCTTGAATACATTTTGCTGCTTTCGCTCCGTTTCCACTGATGTACTTTGTGCTCTCTGTTTCTCCAAACTGGAGGAGAACAAATCCAAACTGGTCAAATTCACTGCTATTGAGTATCAGCTCATTGTGTTCACTCGTGTTTTCAGTCCAACCCCACCATGCATCTGGGTTTCTTGTTAATGAGTGCCCAAGTTAAGAAAGGGCTGGAAAAAATACACCGCTTCGACCAACTTTTTTCTTTTAATTCCCATGCATGGCAGGGATAAATGAAAAACCTTGGGAGCACTTGAAGCCGAGCTGGGAGGTGCGGTTCTCTGTAGAGAACCACACTGGTGGCCAGGGGACCGCGATCAAAGCCGGTCGCGGTCCCACAGATCCCTGATCCCTGATCGGTGTCTTTGTTGATATTTTTATCTTCAGATGTAGTTTCGCTGCATCACCAAAGAAAATGACCGTCTTTTAATTTTTTTTTTTTTTTATCACACTACATTTAAAAAATACAGCACACGGTACTGAAGAAAAGCCAGCTGCCTTTTACATATTAGGCTCGACTTTAAACAGTTGTATCCTTGAGACAGACTTTCCTACTGCAGTTGCCACACATGAATATATTCATATTAGCATGTGACCATAAATAGATTGAAAAATTGGGTTTGATTTCATGCAAGCCGTAATAAATATTCGGCAGTTTTGCTAATGCTAATATGTAGGTGGATCGGGGTTTTACAGTTCCACTACGAACTACTGAATAGTTCCCTTTATTTATGACATATTTACAATCATTTATGATTAAATGTGTTCTTATAAGTATGTGTTTATTTATTTATATATATATATATATGTGTTTACTGCCATTTCCCACCCAGCAGCAGACGGGCGGGGCAGGGAGAGGCAGCGGGAGTCCACGTCCACCCTGGAGGTGCCGGACCAGCAGAGGACACCCGCCCTGCACATTCGCTCCCGCTCGGTCTCGCCGCACCGCGAGGATCAGGGGCGGACGCGGTCCCGGCCGCCCAACGTTCCCGCCCAGAGGTGAGATAGTTTTATTTTCCAAAAGAGCAACATACTGAAACGTGAAAGTTTTCACATTTAGAAACATTATTACATGATTCCGTTTGAGGAAAGAACAGTACTGGGGATATTTAAAGAGACACACGCACAAATATGTTACGTTTGTCGACAAAGTTTATTGCTGGCATAATCCACTTCTTTCTTTCCAAATGGGCATATTTTAGCAAAATATAGTCTGTTGGAATGGCCTGAAGTCTAACAATGCACAGTGAAGGACCAATGTCCGCCTGGTGGGAAGATATTGAGACACATGTAAGAAGTCAAAGCAACATGGTGGAGGGAGAGAGGACGAGTGAGGGAGTTTGTTGGAAGCCATCAAACGGAGTCCATCTACTGATGAAATGTCTGATGCAGAACACACAGTGCAGCCAGCTCTGCTTTTACCGGCCCGAGAAAAACGAGCCCCGCCAAGAGTCTGCTGCAATAGCGCCTGACCGCGAACCTGACATAATCCTTCCGTCCTTCCTTCCTTCCTTCCTTCCTTCCTGTCTGTCTTTTAGGAGTCTGGATGACGAGCTTCCTCACGCGCGCCGCTCCCGCTCTCCGACCCGCCACTACGACACCGCCAGGGGTCGCCATCAGGAGGAGTACCTTGATGACAGGTGAGAGCACCTGCTTGTTTCTAATTAGACGATAAATGTCATCAGAGTTGCTTGGTTGGCAAAAAAGAAGAAAAAAAGAACTTCTCTGACCGTATGTTTGTTGTTGTTGTGTGGAATAAGATAGTTTGTGTGTGTCTGCTTTGTTGTTTCCCATGTATGTGAGATTTTCTAAAATTTCCCTTTTTTGTTTATCATTATCATTAATTTCCTGATTTAATTTTTGGGGCCTTTGTCTCGCCGAATTTCTCTTTTTCCTGCTCGTTATCTAGTGGGCCGGGAACCACGTTTGGTTCTCTCCATTTATTTTACTATTGCACAGAGTGACTTTAGAGTGTTTTAGACAAAACGGCGTTGGTGGAAAAAATCTCTGCCGTTTCTGAGTGTCATGTGTGTGTGTGTCGTGTGTGTGGCGATCGGCCACAGCTCCTCTTTCCTATTCGCCCTCGTCTCCTTCTGCTCTTCCGTGGTTGTTTTTTTGTTTTTTTAAACCGTTGTTCATTTTCTAATGTGTCATCCATTCCCATGGTAACCACAGTGAGGTCATCATGATCCACTAGTCAATGCGAGGCAAAAGTGCCGAGTGCCTCCACACCAGGTAAACCCGGACATTCACGACACGTTGTTTACATTTTGGGGTTTCGGGATTAGTTGTAGTTCTATGTGAATAGTGATTTTTTTTGCCGGATATTGTCTCTTATGCTTCAAAAAATAAGAAGAAAAACAAGTCAGAAATAAATAATGTTCTTTCCATGTATGAAGTTATTAAAAAAACAAAAACACACACAAAGTAAAAGTAAAATTGTTAACTGGACTTAAAAGATAGAACCGCTAAATAAGTCTAAAGTTGTGTTATAGTCAACAACAAAAAATCACACATTTTCTATCTCTCTGCCCCAAATCCATTTGTTTCTACTGAGGATGTAAATCTAAATATATATATATACTTTGAATAAAAAAATAAAAATAAAAGGCAGACAACTTAGAGCTGGGCGTTGTAGTTTTCGTCAAACACCGCTCAAAACAGGAGGAAACACGTGCATTTGTCGGGGACCTGACGATGCCTCCCCCCCATCATTTGGGGAATTGCAGACAGCCAGCAAAGTAGCGTGTGTTGGCATAAGCAAGCATTATTTTATTTGTTTTAAATAACGTAATGGGAGGAAAATAACAGGGAGGGAAAGGGAGCCCCAAGAGCTGGTTGTTCAGTTGTACTGCCGCCTCTGATCCACAAGAGGGCGCTCCAGGACCATGCTTGCGTTATTCTGACTGTGTCTCATTCTCAGCACGCTGGCGTCCCTCCAGCTTACCTCCCAGGGCAGGTCTCGTCTCTACACACCTGCTCGACTAAAAAAATTAAATGCATTTGGAGACATTGTGTGCCACGTCTTTGAGGGAGGAGGGGCTTAAAGCGTCTCAGTAGGGATGAGAGACAGCTTTTGATGCTGGTGTGCTGGAGTTCAATTTGCTTGGTTGAATTTCCTTACACTGCAAAAAAAAACACAACTTTGCAATGAATGAGACGACATCACTGACAGTATTTTTCATATAATAAAAAACTGAATAAATCGGCTGATGAGCAAAATATATCTTCAAATATGCTTAATTACGGATGACGTATTCCATAAAATCACTGGATAAGTTGGCACCTCTTTAGAGCTTTTTCTTCTTCTTTTTTCCCCTCCTCTTTTACCCATTCCTCCTACTTCCTACTTCCGTCCGCTGCATGCATGCAAACATCAGGAGATCTCCTAGGCCCAATAACACACTGCCCCCTAAGATGCCCCTTTTGTTCCACGGCACCCACACACACACAAACAGGTAAGTCCCCAAGTCAGGGTACGCTTCAAACTAACAACGGGTCTTTCTCTGTATTCTGAGTTCAATTTATTCTGGGAGGAGAAGACACTCCAAAAAAATACATCAACAATACATCGTGTAGTATTCCCTCAGAGTAGGAGTCAGACTAGTGGACAGACGACATTCAAAACACGCGTTTATTTTGTCTATTTGTGCCTGTAGATTTGTTTTATCTTCACCAAAAATTAGTATTAGATCATGCCTCATCCAGGAGGCTTGTGACACAAAAACACATTTAAAAAAATAATTGGTATGGTATTTTATGATTTATTACATGACATGTCATTTTAGCTGATGCTTTTATCCAAAGCGACTTACAATCATGTTACATTCATACGCCGTAGACACAGCTACAGGGAGCAATTGGGAGTGAAGTCTTGCAGAAGGACACGTGGAGGAGGGCGGGGATTGAACCGCCAACCCCCTGATTGAAAGACGGACCTGCTGACCACTGACCCACAGTCGCCCATCCTCTTGGTTACGCAACACTGCCTCTCCACGTCCCCCTTTCCAAGAACTATGTGATTTTGCGCCCCTGAAGGATTTCAAAGAAAACACAAACAGGGACGGTAGTGCAATAGTTGGTAGGAAAATACTTGAGGGACAAATTCAAGCGCGTCCCACTGTCACACCTCTGCACCCCGAGCCAATGTTCTGTTTCAGTAGCGGAAAGGATCCGGTGGGAAAGGGTCTTTGGAAACATTGTTAAGCGATTCAACACACACTTTGTTTGAAGGCCTTTACGCATTTCGATCTTTTTTTCTCTCTCCACCTGTCGAAAAGCACATAATCCTTTTATTGGAGTAAATGTTGATCATCTCCGATATTCGAGCGAGTCGTTGTGTGAGCCTCACCGATTCCGTTTCCGATCCGACCTTTTTGTTGTTGTTTTGTTTGCAAACGCATGCTGCTTTTGAAATTGATCATCCTGTGACTAGTTCCTCGCGGCTCCCTGCATGCCGAAAGATAAGCTCTGTCGCGGGATCTCGCGTGGTCGTGGCGACGCGCGGCTCCACCACGACACAGCGCGTCGTAATGTTCACAGACGAGGTGACCGCTGGCTAAGACACACACACACACACACACACACACGCGCGCGCACAGACCGGAATGAATGGTTCACCGCAAAAAGTGCAGAGAGCATTCCATCCGTTGCAATCAGCAAAACACAGGTTTCCACTCCCATCTCCATGACAACCAAGACAGCTTGCAGACTCTCCGCATCCATACGACAGCCAGTCATGGTTTAGTCCTCAGTCCAACGTTATGATTTTGGGAATCTAACCTGGACCTTCTTTTAAACCTTTTTTTTTTTCTTCTTCTGTTTGTCCATTGTTTGTGTCTATCCTCTCCTCCTCCTCCTCCTCCTCCTCCTCCATCATCTCCATTGGATTGGCATGTTGTGCTGCGGTGCCTCTAGTGATCTGCAGCCTTCTCTGGACAGGGTTAGGAGCGCTAGCGCCAACTGTCTGACTCCAGACTATCACGCCCCCTCATCAGAGACTGAAAGGTACCAGCCTCTGCCCCCCCCCTCCCCCCTCTCTCTCCTGTAGTTCTCCAGTGGTCTCTTAGCCTCTACCTTTCCTGGTCTTTGTAGTTCTTTCCCCTCTGAATGGTCCTAGCTCCGATGTACACCCCTCTCTTACAATTTAGTTCAAGTGTTCAACTTTATTTGACCCGATTTCCGATCATTTCACGAGACGCCTGTGTTCGCACCCTACCGACAGAATCAGTGCACCTCTTCTCGTACACCTTGCTTCATCACTGTATCTCACAATAAAATCACCCGAATCGGTTTCACACAGTCAGCTCATGCATCTAATCTTCTGGCTTCATTTTTGTGAATAATAGCTAATCCTGCTTGATCCTGGGATTTCTGCTGCCAGGGCTGCTTTCTTGCTTCACCATACCCAGAATGTAATCGAATACCTTGAAAGTAATGACGTTGGAATGTATTCAAGTCTATTTCACGAGGACACTCGCATGCGATGTGTACGTTGAAAGAGTTGCGTGTGTAAAGATTCATCCTGACCGCAGTGTAAACGACGAGGGTCCAAATCCTCAGTCCTCCTTCCGTGCATCTTCAGCCTGGAAGTCGCATGAAGGTTGATCGTCGGTATTTTGTTGGCAACACATCTAAAAATAACTAGAAGGGGAGACCTCCGCCAAGGCAACATGTGAAGGATTATTAGCGTAACCGCCCTGTGGTACCGGAGCCGCTGGAAAATGGAAGGAGTTCTTCCGCGGTGAACGCTTCAACCTTCCACCACGTTATGTGACAATTGGGACGGCAATTCTTCAGTAATCCCGCTGCCCAACAAACAAATTGAAATATTTGACCTCTGACATCTCCTTATACACCATATGTATCCGGCGCGTAATTCGACTTGCACTCCCAAATTGAATGGGTTCTCCCTTGACATAACCCCCTTGGCAAAGGCATACTTTTTTATTTAAATCCCGCTATTGTAGGTCAGGTGTTCTGTTTCACCCCCCCCCCCCGAGTTGCCAGGAAATATGTGCACCTAATAATACCCACGGAATAGCGTGGCTTTCTGATTTTGAAATGGTTTGTTGATTCGGTCATATGGGTGATATATTTTCGTATGTGTACACATAGAACATCTTTGTCCCATTCCCTGCCCCGGAGACGTCCGGCAAGCCCCAGGATTCTTATCCAACATGCGTCCCCTGAAGATGACAGGTACCCGTTTGTGGACCCCCCCCCCCCCCCTCGGCCGCTTCCTCTTAGAGCTTGACTAACGCCATGAAATCTGATGCCAATATTAACCAAACCCCGAAAACGTTTTGTTGAATTCTGACAAAATATTTGGGCGAATTGTCACCAATTCCCAAGTTCCCCCCCCCCCCCCCCCTGACCTAGCATTCTAAGGAACTGACAGAAATACTCTGTGGGCCTTATTGGGTTCTGGCAGACGTCAAGCTCTACGGCATATCTGCAGCTAGCGCTAATCTCTCTGCTGAGTTGTGATGTCTCTGGTTAGCTAGTCGCAACCTGAACTCTTTCTAATCTGGTGAAAGTGAGTGACTTTATCTTGCATCTTGTAGAACAAGCTTAATCTGATTTATTTTAATTAAAATTTAGTACAAAAGGAAAATGGCCGATTCTCACATTTGTATCTGCCTTTAAAGAAACAGTGCAACATTTTGGGCAAAATACCCTTTTTTTTGGCTTACTTGCTCACTGTGAGATGAGAAGATCCATAACGTACTCATATTCGTCCTCTTAAATATGAAGTTACAGCAAAGGTTAGCTTAGTTTAGCATAAAGACTTGTAACTAGCCGGGCTCTGCCACAAGGGACACATTATTAAATGAGACATAACTCAAACCCACAGCGGTTTTACCCCTATTTCATTTCTTAATGCGATGCTTCACTAATCTCTCTTGGCTTTAGCTTCATGTTTAACAAGGATATGGATCTGGCATCAATCTTCTCATCTAACTCTCGACAAAACAGACGGATAATCTTATATCGTGAAATGGTTTAAACTTGCTCAAATCTGACATTTGTATCACCTTGAAAACAAGAATGGAAGCAATTGCAACTGCAGGGTTTCACTCAATTTCATTTTTTTTTCTTTTTTCTTTTACAAAAACAAAATAAAATCACAAGCTAATCCCGACTGTTTTAATTTAGCTTCCTGTCGCCCTCATTTCTGGTTTGTGGTCAATGAGCTGGACACAGTGAGAGTGAACATGATACGCAAAGGAGAACTTCCCCGTCAAGGCAAGCTCTACTTTGTTTTGGCCCGTGTCACTCACATTGGGTCACGGGTTGCTTTGTATGGTTTTTCAGCTTGTGGTTGGTGTCTTTCTGGTTTGTAATTCGTAGCGATAGTTTTTCGTCCCCGGTTGTGGTTGTCGGTGCAGAGGTTTTTGTGCTGTTGCTTTTCCTTTCCTATCCTTCGCGTTTTCCAGTCATCCGGTTTGTTCTCTTCTGACATGAGTAGTTAGAACTGGTTATGTTGTGAAACCCCGCCTCCTTTACTTCGCTTCCCTGCAGCCTTTCCGAGTGCACTTTTCGTTCTGGGACTCGCCATCTGCTACTTCTGTGTGCTCGCCTTCTCCTCTCAGTCTTTAAGAAGTCTCTTTTTTTCAAGGCAAAGTGCTCAGCAGTGACTTGGAATTCATGATGTCCATATATTTATACCAGAAGAGTGTGTGTGTGTGTGTGTGTGTGTGTGTGTGGCGGCGCATGTATCATCCTTGTCATCTTCATGTGAAGAGAATGATGGAGAATATGGACACACACACACACACGCCAGATGAAGCATGAGTGTGTGACACCCCTTATTCATATCACAATCACACCATTCATCACAGCAAGCGCCCCATTTCCTGTTCTCCGGATGGTAAACGTATAAGGCCGATGACAAACCCCTGCTCTGAATCAAAATGATATCTCCTCCGTCGTGCTCTATTCCATCCTCTCATCCATCCATCCATGTTTTTCTTTCTTTTGTGTATTGTTCACTTTGACTCATCCGCCATCCTCCAGGCAGCCTCGGACCCCGGAGACACCCGAGTGTCACGCTGTTGGCAGGAAGCTCCCAGACAGCGGCAGGTAAGACATGGACTGCAGGCTCAGCACATGTCAAAGTGTACGAGTTCAACCGCAGAAGCTTGAAATCACGTGACTCACAATATAAGGCTCATGCTGGTAGCTTTTCAAACCCCACTCAGCCATCTTTTTTTTTTTTTTACCATTACACAGGGGGATGTGAGAATTGAAATATTCACTGTGCTTCTCTGCTGTTTAACTAATTAAAACGTGTATGTAGCTTGAGGCTTTAAGTTTATATTTCGTTCACACCCAGATGAATTCCAACAAATCGCCGTCATTAGTGCCGTGAGCATCTTAACTTTCTCGTCAGCCTTGGTTTCGAGCAACCGGAAGTGGCGCAAGAGGGTGGAGCTAAGTGCTGAATACGAGATTTGTAGGTGCACAAAATGGTTTCAATTAACCGTGACGGGTTTAAATTTCGAAGATGGAAAAAAGAGACAATTTTCATGGACAACGCCTGGTAGCCCTGTTCTAAAGCATACTCTTTATGGTCTATTGGCCTCTAAATGGCATAATTTACTATAATAAACTCCATGTTGTATTGAAGAAGACTTTAAACTAGAGATTGAGAGCATAAACTCATGTTTACAATGTTTCCTGGTGTCATGAATCAAGAGAGAAGTAGAGCCATTTTCTTTAGACTTCATCCACCCAGAGAATGCAGGTTGAAGTCACTTCTGCATTGGCTTCACTTTTCAGACCCAGTGGTTGCCGCCTGGTCAATGCTAACACGCTGATGTGTAGCAGAGATAATGTGTCTTATGTTCTGAGCATGTCTAATGCTACATGTGCAAATGACAGTAGAGTTGAGAGTTTAGGATGATGTGATCCGTTTTGCAGTTTTTTTTTGTCACAGTATGTGAAGTATTGTGCAAATTAAAAAGTTGATCTGTTGGCAGTGTGATATAAAACATACGATTAGAATGAATCCTCAATTGTACAACACATTGATGGTTGTCCATCCAATAGTCTAACTTGAATGTCACATGATTTGGATGACCACTTTTATTTATTTGTTTTATTTTGCTTTGTTTTTCCTTCTCCATTCTCTCTTGACCCCCATCTATCTTCCCATGTTTTCGTTCACACACGCTGCTGTTTCTACGCTGTGTTGCGGGGGCTTTGGGTTTGTATGGCACGTGTGTGTGCGTGTGTGTGTGTGTGTGTGTACATACCAGAATCAAGCCCACCTCCATCTTAAGGGGCTCCAGAGGAACGAAGGCCCCATTGCGGCTCCTTGGTAAGGGGATTTCCCCAGAATGAGTGGCCCTTTAGAGGAGCCAGTCGAGGGGCCGGGGGGGGCCGGGGGACAAGACCGACTGCTCTCTCACTCCCTCATGCGTTGACGTGTTGTGTGTTTCTGTGAGCCGTCTTTGCCACATCACAGCATCCCTCGGACGCTGCTGCTGCCGTTGTGCGTCTGTGTCTTGTTGTGTACGTGTTGTTGAGGCTATAACAAAATGATGGGTAGTTCAGGGGGACGTAGGAAAACGGGTGTTCTAAATAACGCCTGGCGTCGGGTCTGTCGTGAGAATGGATGAGCAATGAATGTCTGCAGTGGTGGGATTTGTGCTTGAAGGCTTTTGCCTTCTCTGAGCTCTTCCCCCGTCTTCACCTTTCTTTGCTGCTCTTCCTGCCACAGGATCCCTCAGCATCAAGCCCTGAACGGCCGTCACTCTGATTGTTTTCGCCAAACTATTGTTGCTTTGTTTTCATTTCCAAGGAGTTTACTTTTTTACCCCTACAGCTCATTTGTCGCATCCTGTAAAGAAAAAGAAAAACTGATCTTAAGATAAGGAACGTGGAACGACCGCTGGTTCCATTGCTTGTTGTTCTTGCTCTTTTCTTCATGTTCCCTCAGGTGAATTTCAGCAACTTTTGATGTCTGAAATGATGCTCATCGGACCGACTCCAGACATGTGAACTCCATCCTGCGCGTGACGACTGCAGTGTCACAAACATATTGACTTTAATTTAATTTCCTCTCTTTTTTTCTTTTTTTCATCCCCCATATTCATCCCCCCCCCCTCTCTCTCCCTACCCTTTCCTCACTGTCACTATCATCTCGTGCCAGGGGCCACCTCCAAGGTGGTGCGTCTCTTTCCTCCTCAGTGACGTCCTCCTCCGCCCGCAGAGTGAGGCAACTCCCACAGCTTCCCCCCAAGAGCAGCACTGTGGAACAAGGTACGGCCGTCTATTGGTTTTGAGTGGTCAACTGAAGCGTGCGAGTGCAGGCGAGGGGCGATTTGTTCACCACCATGTATGACGTTGAGTATAGCGGACCGTTGCAGTGAAATTCAGACCTTCTTCTTCTTCTTCTTCAGCTATTTTGGCTCATGTTACCGCTTGACTTTGGTGAATATGAACGAACCCTCAAACGCCGAAGTCATCTCCTGTAGCAATACACTGAGTGTGGATACGTACCTCTGACAACCCCACTTTAAAACATCCCAACTATCCCTTTAAGGTGTTAACAGGCCAGCTGGAAGTCAAAAGTGCATTTTCTTCATCACTCTACGATGTTATGGACGGGAAAACCAGTCCACGGTTCAGGAGGGTTAACCTGCTGGACACTTTGTTTTTGTTTTTGGGGCTCAGCGCTGTTGCTATCTGGAGCATCTGCTGGTTGCCTGGCAACCTCACAGTTGGAGACAAAACTCCGGGGAAGTCACTGCTCTCTGCCAAGAAATAGTCTGTGGAAAAAATATAAAGTTGCGTAACTGTTGCTGCTATTTATTGAAATATGACACCCGCTGCTTGACCTGCAGATAAATCAATACCCAGGTCGATTACCCATCCATTCTGAATCAGTGTTTCAGGACTGCATGTTTACATTCCGCAAATATGATCAACTTGCAGTGCGGTGTCTAATTTAAGTGTGTGTGTATCTGTGTGTGTGTGTGTGTGTGTGTGTGAGTGCAGCCCTGGTAGCAGAAGAGTGCGTTCGTCAGCTCCAGATGAGGGTCCATTCCAACCGGGCATCAGCTGCCGCCACCTCCAGCCAACATGACCTGGACCGAGCCCTCAAGATTAAACGGGAGGTAGGCCACAGCTGTGTATTTATTGGGGGGGGGGGCTTCATTCTGACCTTGAAACCAACTCGGTGGAGCGGGACAATAAGCGTTTCCAGCCAGAGAGTAAGGGCCATAAAGTTTCTTAGTGAATTGCTAATTAATTTTCCAAAAACATGAGCAATAAGACAGATTGGTAGGATTCATATTACAATAAGCAGTCCTGAGGCTACTTTAAAGGCCCTGAACACCATTTAAGTACCAACAAAGGTGTTACTTATTTGTAACTAGACAGCTTTCCTATGTCTCCTTCAGGCCTTTTCTTCACAACGAACATTTTGGCTCGGCATTGCGGGAAAGTCACAGATTTCATAGATAAGCAAGTTGTGGTTTTTTTTGCTTGGAAAGGTTCCATGAGTGAACAGGTCATTTTGACCGATTTCTTTAATAATAAATGTGTTTTTTTGGAGTCAACAAACAAACAAAAATAAACATAAAAAAACACTTAAAAAAAAATAATAATTAAAATAAATTTTAATTTTTTTTTTTTAGCTTGGGTCATATTGACCTCAAGGTCAAATATGTTTAGTAATATAAATAAAGTAGGGAGGGTGGTGAATTGATGAATCGGGTCATATTGACCCGAAGGCAACACAAGGGCTAAAGGAGTTAAAGGTGGCAGCCATGAAAAGAGCTGGTCGGATTGGTATGAATGCAAACATTCTTCAATGAACCCAACGCCGCAGCATTGGCCTCTCGTCCCCGGACTGTTTCTCAGTTATTCATGTGTCCTCGTGAGCTCAGAAGCGGCCTCCAGCTCGCTGCTCACTGTGTGCTTCAGTCATTTCTTTGCTGAAACAACAAGGTTGGTGAGAGCAAATCCGAAACAGTTGAGTGGAGCGTCGTGAAAAACAGAACAATGACATGAAAAAATGCTGTCGAGCTGCAGTCCGACAATTATTCAGCGCTTTGCTACCGTCTATCAACAAAGTGCAGCGGTTTGTGTGATGTCCTACGAGACGACACTTTTTTCCCGTGCGTTTTCCGGCGAAAGCCTGGAACCCGCGGCAAATTCTGCTCGTTACATTCCCGAATGTGCCGTGACCAAAGTATGCAAGTTACGTGACAAATAAATCAACGTTGACAAACTGCGGTCTCACGGCTGAAAGATCTCCGTTTGTTGGGCCCATCCATCTCCCCTCCCACCCGCCAGCTATGTGCGATTTAGCGGTCATTATACTTCTATATATATATACTAACACTTATGCAAAAAAAAGTCTCTGTTGTTCATTTCTCTGACGCTGGCTGAGACCGGCCTGCTGTGTGATGTGTGTTTCCCGCAGCTCTACAAGGACCAGAGGCGGAGCAGCGAGAACGCCTCCCATAAGTCCTCGGACAGCGATGTCAGCGACGTGTCAGCCATCTCTCGAACCAGCAGTGCCTCTCGCATCAGTAGCACCAGCTACATGTCCATCCAGTCAGAGAGACCCCGGGGACGCTTCAGGTACACACACACACACACACACACAGAGACTCTCAAACTCGCTTACTTTGCCTTTTCTCGATTTTTCCGATATATTGAGTCGCATAAATTCACCTCCACGCGTGATCAACAGGGCCATGCGTGCAACGGGCCGCCACATGATGAAGAGCACCAGCGTGAGCGGCGAGATCTACGGCACGGAGCACGCCGACGGCAGCCAATCGGACACGGCGCTCGGAAGCCTGGGGAGCGGCATCAAGAAGCGGCGCTCGAGCCTCAGCCAGCGCGTCGTCGCCATCTTGCCGTCCAGGCGCAGCCGGAGCACGTCGCAACTCAGCCAGACGGGTCAGGGAAACGGTCATCCGCACGACACACGCCTCACCGGAGGCCCCCTTTAAGAGCTGGGTGTGTCGGTTCATCAGAGAATCACCGTCACAATCATTTAGTTTCATTACTGTGAATACATAAGTCCATATTGGCTGCCTCTAACCACTGTGAAATATAAATAAAGTATACATAGCCCGCGTAGACCTTTTAATAATAAATGACAATAAGGGTTGAGCTTATTTTGAATAAATTGCACTGTATGCACATTACACACCCTCAGTTCAGTGCAATGATCTCAGTTTGACACAGAAACCAATATTTGAACGTGTCTGCCAGATATATTTGTTAATAATAATAGTTATTATTATCTTATCTTTACACTTCGGCTCTTAAGTCATGAACATAAACCTGTATTTCGCGAATTGTTGCCAGTTTTAACTTGCCTTGAATCTCAGAAAGTTCAGACTTAGTCACATTAAAGTAAAAGTTCGGACCTAACCACGTTAAAGTTAAAGTTCGGACCTCGTCACATGAAAGTAAAAGTTCGGACCGAACCACGTTAAAGTTAAAGTTCAGACCTCGCCACCTTAAAGTAAAAGTTCGGACCTTGTCACATTAAAGTAAAAGTTCGGACCAAACCACCTTAAAGTAAAAGTTCAGACCTCGCCACCTTAAAATAAATGTTCGGACCTAGTCACGTTAAAGTGTAAGTTTGTCATGTTAAAGTTTGGAGGACCTCGTGAAGTTAAAGTAAAAGGTCGGGTCACGTTAATGCAAAAGTTCAGACCAGAATTTTTTTATTTTCATGTATTTTTATCTAAACCGACTCTCACACACTGTAAATAGAGACTTCGGTTGGTCACTAACGCTGTAACACATTTCAATCATTTCACCAGTGTTGCTGTTGTCTATGATGATGTTGTTGTTTATTGGCGTTGTTGTTGTTGTTGTGTGTTATTTCAGAGGCGGCGGGTAAGGCGACGCAAAGACAGAAAGGTAAAGCAATAGTTGAAGGACAGAGACTCAGTCAGACAGAAAGACACTTACTTCAGATGATATTACTAACGATGCAGAGGTCAGAAATGTTTGTGAATAATAAACCGAGCATGCTGTTATATTATATAATACAGCAGTATTAAATACATGTATGAAGCAGCTGTTAAATGATGCCTTTATTTATGTTGTGGAAGAGTGAAATAATAGAGCCTCACAACGCACAGAGAGACAGACACACAAAGAGAGAGACAGAAAAGAGAGAGAGACAGACACACAAAGAGAGAGACAGAAAAGAGAGAGACAGACAGAGAGAGAAAAACCCAGAGAGAGAGAGACACATACAAAAAGAGAGAGACAGACAGAGAGAGAGAAAGACCCAGAGAGAGAGAGACACATACAAAAAGAGAGAGACAGACAGAGAGAGAGAAAGACCCAGAGAGAGAGAGACACATACAAAAAGAGAGAGACAGACAGAGAGAGAGAAAGACCCAGAGAGAGAGAGAGACACATACAAAAAGAGAGAGACAGACAGAGAGAGAGAAAGACCCAGAGAGAGAGAGACACATACAAAAAGAGAGACAGACAGAGAGAGAGAAAGACCCAGAGAGAGAGAAACATGGCAGAGGGAGAGTTGCAGAACAGCTCTTGGACTGATAAAGATTCCCGGCCCCCTCCTGAACTCTGTCTCCGCTCCACCCTCTTCTGTTCCCACCGAGTTCAGTTCTTCCAGAACGTCTGGCCTGAACCAAAACATTGTGTCAGTCTGATTGGTGCAAGCTAACACACATGCAGCAACTATATCTGAAACCGCGGTGGACAGAAAGGACGTCAGGCTTTTTAAAAGGTCTGACCTTTAAGTCCAGATGTGCACTGGTTTTTACCTTCACATCCCTGACAAGTTTTGGGTGGAGTGACTCAGCCATGTTTTCTTCCTGCAGTGACCTCATCATCAATATTACTACCTATTTTCCCCAAATGTGGTTTTTATTTTTATTTACTCCGTTTTCAAGCATCCTGAAGGCTGCTATGTATTTATCTTAAATGATAAACGATGTCTTGCGATGTGGGTGAGGTCCCCGTGGGATTTGCATGGGGTGGCATGCGAACTGACGAACCTCGGCCTCCAGTTATCCGGCTTGTCACAGTTCAGTTTGCTGATGCAAAAATAAAGTATCATGTTCCTTATTTTATTCATATACCTGGACAAAACCAGGTGCACTTTGAGCTTTGAGTCGGTGCGATGAGATGCATGAGACGCCTGATAACTGAGCCTCGGTTTAAAATAAACAACAAATGGTGCGTGGGTGCTGAATCCGGTTATTTAACGGCCTGTTTCTCTGCCCCAGAAGCTCCGGCAGGGAAGAAGGTGGGTAAGGGCGGCAGCAGCATCCAGAGGAGCGTGGAGACCGGCATGGCGGTGGAGTACCCGCGGGGAGGGTCCACCATGAACCGGCAGGCCAGCAGAGAGTCGACCGATGGCAGCATGAACAGCTACAGCTCTGAGGGGAAGTACGTACGCCGAAGCATCGACCGACATGCGCTGTCGCTCCATATCAGTCGCTAACTGTGTTTCGACGACTCCACAGATTTAGGAAATATGACTTGGCTATGGCGACAGCGTTTCTCAGGAAATATGTTGTGCTTGTGAACGGGATTTCTGTCATTGGTACCATTGCAATTCATTTTTTTCAATATTACAGGTGAATAATACAACCAAGTACAATGATAACATTCCGGAGGCAATACGTGGTTGAAGTGTTGACTTTTTTCAATAGATATAACACAACTATTTTATTACCGTTTAGGAATTACAACTCTTCTGTAAAGTTCCCCACATTTTCAGAGGCTCAAAAGTAATTGGACAATTGTCTTCCAAATTGTGGGATGGCAGCCAAGTTAGACAAAAAGCTTCAATTCTAAGCCACTTGAAAGGAAACTTGACTTCCCATGCCTACGATCCGAATCATCAGCTACATAATGATGCAGACTTGTAAAAAAAAAAGTCAAAATTAATGCTTTGTTAGTTTTCTCAGCAAGACGACAAACAAACAACTTTTTAGAATTCCTAATTTGAGAATCGAGCTTGGATCAGTCGTTGCGAGCTCAACAATGCGAGCGTTCTAGCTGCTCCGTCAAACCCTCAACATAACGCCATACAGGCGTAAATACAGCAGCGTCGTTATTGTTCGTACCACGTGGTTTATAATTCCATCCGGTCTCGGCACTAATATGAGGTATCGTAGACCTGGAGTTGCTCACCTTTATTGTTCATATTTAAAAGCGCTCTATAGAGATCCATTTATCCGAACATATTGTGACATCTTATGGTGTGTTTTGAGTGGTGATGTAGGAATTATTGAATCATTTGTGTGTGTGTGCGTGTGTCAGTCTGATCTTCTCAGGTATGCGGTTGGGCGCCGACAGTCAATTCAGTGACTTCCTGGACGGTTTGGGCCCCGGTCAGCTGGTTGGCCGGCAAACTCTGGCCACGCCTGCCATGGGTGAGTGATGGCTCCATCTGGAAACACTGCACAATCAACACCCAGAAACTTCTGAGTTTCTAAGTACGGATTCCTACAGATACACGACCGTTCAAAAGTTTGGGGTCATCCAGACAATTTTGTGTCTTCCATGAAAACTCACTTTTATTTATCAAATGAATTGAAAATTGAATAGAAAATCAAGACATTGACAAGGTTAGAAATAATGATTCATATTTGAAGTATTAATTTTGTTCTTCAAACTTCAAGCTCAAAGGAAGGCCAGTTGTATCGCTTATATCACCAGCATAACTGTTTTCAGCTGTGCTAACATAATTGCACAAGGGTTTTCTAATCAGATATTAGTCTTCTAAGGCGATTAGCAAACACAATGTACCATTAGAACTCTGGAGTGATAGTTGATGGAAATGGGCCTCTATACACCTCTGGAGATATTTCATTAGAAACCAGACGTTTCCACCTAGAATAGTCATTTACCACATTAACAATGTAGAGAGTGTATTTCTGATTAATGTTATCTTTATTGAAAAAACAGTGCTTTTCTTTGAAAAATAAAGACATTTCTAAGTGACCCCAAACTTTTGAACGGTCGTGTATATATAACTACAGACATTTGGTTATATTATACACGGAAAATGCAATCCCCGCTGTCCTGTGCACACTGTGTATGTATGATTTGAGAAGTTGGAGAGAAGTGTGCAAACTATACATATTGACAAAGCGGGAAGAACTACGGTAGCTTAGAAGGATTTTACAATACTTTGTCCAGATGTGGTGTCTATGTGTGTCTCCCATACACACAGGTGATGTTCAGATCGGTTTGATGGATAAGAAAGGTCAGCTGGAGGTGGAGGTGATAAGGGCACGAGGCCTGACCTCCAAACCAGGCTCCAAATCCCTCCCAGGTAACACACACACACACACACATGAAACACAATGCCTCAATGTAAAACTCAAACACAGGCACAACCTGACAAAAGCTTCTCCCTCCATCGTTGTATCTTTTTCCCCTCCCTCTAAACCCCGCCCCCCCACACCGCGCAGCTCCCTACGTCAAGGTGTACCTGCTGGATAATGGAACTTGTAAAGCCAAAAAGAAAACCAAGATTGCACGAAAGACCCTGGAGCCCCTCTACCAGCAGCAGCTGCTCTTCGAGGAGAGTCCCCAGGGCAGGGTGCTTCAGGTAATCCTCTGCATGTGTCTTCACTCTCATCTCAAAGAGACTGAACGATCAACCATTGCTCACGTTGTAGTGAGAATAACCATGAATCATATTTGGATTGCTGTCATAAGCTTTACGGTCATGGTTTAACAGATCACAGTCGTGTAATTGTCCCTATGCCAGAGCTGTAGACTTAAGACTTGAGTAAAGTAAACTGCTTTGAGAAGACAATTGCAGTGTGAGTAACAATAATAAACCTAAATTAGGATTAAACCAGATTTAAATTGGAGTTAAAACAGGATGATTAAACCTGAACTGGATTTAAACTACAATAAACCGGAATGAAGCCAGGGATGAACTGATATTAATATGTTATGTATACTACCGTTCAAAAGTTTGGGGTCATCCAGACAATTTTGTGTCTTCCATGAAGACTCACTTTTATTTATCAAATGAATTGGAAATTGAATAGAAAATATAGTCAAGACATTGACAAGGTTAGAAATAATGATTCATATTTGAAGTATTAATTTTGTTCTTCAAACTTCAAGCTCAAAGGAAGGCCAGTTGTATAGCTTATATCACCAGCATAACTGTTTTCAGCTGTGCTAGCATAATTGCACAGGTTTTCTAATCAGACATTAGTCTTCTAAGGCGATTAGCAAACACAATGTACCATTAGAACACTGGAGTGATAGTTGATGGAAATGGGCCTCTATACACCTCTGGAGATATTTCATTAGAAACCAGACGTCTCCACCTAGAATAGTCATTTACCACATTAACAATGTATAGTGGGTATTTTTGATTAATGTTATCTTTATTGAAAAAACAGTGCTTTTCTTTGAAAAATAAAGACATTTCTAAGTGACCCCAAACTTTTGAACGGTAGTGTATGTAATATGTTAAAAGTGGAATTTAAGTTTAGAGCCAATAGCCAAACTTGTGTCTTCCTTCCTCTCCTTTAGGTGATAGTTTGGGGCGACTACGGACGATTGGACCACAAATGCTTCATGGGCGTAGCACAGATCTTATTGGAGGAGCTGGACCTCTCGAGCACGGTGATTGGCTGGTACAAACTGTTTCCGCCGTCCTCATTGGTGGACCCTACGTTAGCTCAGCTCACGCGGCTGGCGTCTCAGACGTCACTGGACAGCTCAGGACCGCCACCGGGCGTTCGGTCCTAGTGACCGAGTGGCGACCGCAAACCCGGCCCCCTTTCGATACACAAATAATGGACCACAGCTGCTGGACCGGGACTGAGCACAGCGTGAGAACCACGGGCCCTCAGTCAACACATGAAAAAGCTAGACGGAGCAACAGGGAACGAGAGAGAAAGAGAGAGAGAGAGAGAGGGAGAGACAAAACTAGCCAATCAAAGCCGAGCTGGAGTCCGACAATCACGTCTTACACCCTCCCTCTTATCTCGTCCGTATGCCTCTTTGTTTTTTCGGGGCTTTCCTTCCTTAGCTTCTCTCCTCTGCAGCAGTGGAGGATCCTGTCCGACATTCTTCACCTCTCCCTGATGCTTTTCCTTTCTTTTCTCCTTCCTCCTTCCTTTCTGGTGCAGCCCCAAGAACGAAGGGATGCACCGACCCCCTATTCTAACCCCCCTGGTACCGATACCAGGGTTTTGGGTCTCAGAAGATGCCGAGTACCGATCCGCGACCAGTGTTGAATAATAAGCTGTGCGTCTCACTTTTTAACGCAGCAACAAATGGGTCAAAAACTTAAACGGGATTACAAATTCCAGGATTTAATGTTGAGTAGAGAAACATCAAACTAAATTGAATAGATCGGCCCCTTTGTCACAGAAATCCCATCCAGCTATTAGAATCAGAACCAACCCGTTATCGGTATGGGTGCATCCCCAATCAAAGCCTTTCTGAACCAATCAGAGTAGAGCTTGCTGCTAAGCCACAGGGAAGAGTGGTGTCAAGTTTAAACGATGCGCGGGAGCTAACAAGTAGCGAACCGAGGCCGCTTCAGCCGTGCGGCCGTGCGGTTGGTGTTTGCGTTTCCGTGGTGAGCACGAAGAGGCGAAGGGAGCCTGCACACGCACACGCACATTGTGAGCCTTGTTGTGACGGATGAAAGCAAGCACAAGGAAAGCTTGACTCCTTTATTTTGGACAGAGTAACAGAGAGGAAACAAAGTAGATGCCAAATTTACTATTTTATTATTAGAATTTTTTCATTGTGAATCTTCCTTCTTTGTTTAGAGTTCAGGATGTTACCGCGAGGCGCAGACTCCCTCTCTGTGTGTGTGTGTTTCAAAGCGATGGTGCGCCATTCGCCCGAAACACCCTTTGCCCAACCCCCACCCCCCAGGAGGGAGTAACAGCATGACTCAGGGCTACGTCCCGCCCCCACCCACCCCCCCGGCTCCAAGCCGCATGCACGTTTCTTTCGTTCTGTTCGTTTTCTTTTTTCCTATGTTTTTCTTTTTTTGTAAAATAAAAAGACAAGACAAATGAACGAACGATTCTAAAAAAAAAAAAATAATTACAATTAAAAACAGGAAAAAAAAGGACTAGACCGTGTGTGTGTTAGTTCCACATACTTTTAGGCCAGCTTGTATGTTGCATGTTCTTGTACAGTTTGCTTGTACTGAATATGAATACAAACCGAGAAAAGCCAAGCCATCCCCGCCCCTCACCCCACCCACGAGGAGCAAACCAATAGAGGGGGGTTCAAACTCCGACCAGGCCACGCCTTCCATGCTGGGTCTAAATATCCTTCTCTCCGGGAAAATAAATGATATTTTGTATTTCAGTGTTTCTTTGATTCCTTTTGAAAACCAGTGCTGTTCTGTAGTACTGGGCTTACTGGAGCCCCCTGGCATATCTTTGAGGGTGTCGGTGTCTAAACCGTAGTTTAAGAGAGTCGGGGCTAGAGACAGAGATAGAGAATGTGTGTATAACAGCTAAATGTATATGAAGTATAATTATGAGTTTGACAGAAATTATAAAGATATATGAATATAAGGAGTGTATCTGAGAAGACACCCGTAGTACACACACACACACACACACACACACGCACACCTTGTACATACAAACCGGGACGAGCGGCTTGAACTTGAGTTATGATCAAACGGAACATCGCTGACACACAAACATTCCTGGTCTCGTCGAGGGGAATTTGCGTCCTGTGGATGTGCTCGAGCTGCTGAGCGGCACCGAGCCACAAGGGGGCGCTTAACGGGGCGCTTAACGGGCCTTTTTTTCCTTCTTTTTTTCCCCCCCAGTTGCAGAAAACAAATAAGCCGAACTAATTGAAAACACCTTTTCTTCTCCTTAAATCCCCCCACCCCCCATCCGCCCCCTCTCCCAGTGTTTTTCACGATGAGTTTGGACTGGACTTCTAAAGCCATTGAGAATTGTGATTTTTGCGAGCATATTTTGCGGATGTTTTTGTTTAAAAACCCTCGGTGGTGTGGCCGACCGCCCTTTCCTTTGTCAGTATTACTCCAGGAGTACTGATTGTTTACAGCCCATGGCTCCCCGCCCCACTCCTACACCACAATTTTAGATGAAAGACTAAAGTATTCATTGCAACAGTTCTTGTTTGTACAACAGATGTGGCTCTACCGATGTGTATGTTTTATATTCAAGAGTTCATTTTTATTATTTACAAATAAAAGACTGTGTGGAAGAAGATCATGGCTTTTTTCGGAACTGAGTGGTTTCAAATTATTGTGAAGAAGGTCACGTGTCTATTTGCTGGAAGAATTCAGGATAAACCTTTTTTTCCACATTGTATTCACCTTGCCGTTTTTTTTCCTATTCTGTTGCCTTACAACCTGCAAGTTAAATGTATATTTATTTGGATTTTATGTTAAAAACTACACCAAAGGGTCAAAACTGGTGAAGAGAAATAAAAACAACAGTATCTGTTCTTACTACCACTTTAAGCGTCACAGCGCTTGGCTTCATTGAAGAATGGTCCTCTAAGATTGCACACAATCCACCTAATTATGTGACTTCTGAAGGTAATTAGCAGCATCAGGTCTTCTTTAGCAAAACAGTGTCAAAGCAGTTCTTGAAATCGTCACATATGCAATCTATTGCTTTGGTGTATAGGGACACAATTTGCCTTTTTTTTTTTTTTTTTTGTAGTTTGGAAAACAATTTTTTTGTCAACATTAAGTTACAAAACTAAAGTTAATTGGTTAGGTTTAGGAAAAAGCATCATGGTTGGGCATACAGTTGGGTTAATGAACAAAACCATCACTTTGTGTCCATGTTGAGACTCCGCCCACTGTTGAGACTCCGCCCACTCCTCCTCCCCACCGCAATCGGCCTGATGGATCGTGGAGGTCTCCATCGTGGAATATGCCTACTATGAACTATTCATACACTCTGTCACATTCATTGAATGTATTTAAACTCTAAATATGTCCTTCTGTACACATTACATCTATTGTTCTGTCCATCCTGGAGAGGGATCCTCCTCTGTTGCTCTCCTGAAGGTTTCTTCCCTTTTTTCCCCCTGAAGGGTTATTTGGGAGTTTTTCCTGGTCCGATGCGAGGTTTTGGGGCAGGGATGTCTATGTGTACAGATTGTAAAGCACTCTGAGACAAATTTGTAATTTGTGAAATTGGGCTATACAAATAAACTGAATTGAATTGAATCATGGAACAGATTCATGGAACAGAATCATGGAACAGAATCATGGAACAGATTCATGGAACAGATTCATGGAACAGAATCATGGAACAGAATCATGCAACAGACTCCCCCCCCCTGTCACCTTTCCACCCCCTCATGAGTTTTCAGGTATGCTCCTGTAGACTCCACCGGCTCCCGAGTTTTATTTCATCAAAGATTTTCCACTCGAGCAGTCTCGGGACGATACTCTTCACTCAGCCTTTAACCAAGTGATACGAATTGATTGTCAGCTGGTGCGCCCTGATGGAATCTACTGAAGGATGTGTACAAACTGTTGGGGATTAAAGGCATTAAGACTGCCCCATACCATCCTCCTGATGGTTTTGGCGGAGAGGTTCAACCAAACCAAAGGCTTGTTCTATGTTGTAATGTAAGTTCCGAGAGGACCCCATTAAGAATAACAATCCTTGCAATTTCAATAGGGTCCTTTCGGACTGACCTCGTTAGTCACTCAGACCCTAATAATACTCTTTACAATCTCACTAGGAGGTTGTTGTCTTTAATATATAACAGGTTTATTTGTGAAACTGTTGGTTACAAATAAATCGACGTGAAGTGAACTCTGATCCAAACTCTCTGTGTCCTGTGGGTGTTTTATTACTGAGGTCCAGTGTGTGAGTATCTTGTGGCGTCTCACCAGCAGTCAGATAGAATAGAGAATCAAGTGTATATGCATCAGGGTAAGAGATTAGTCACAATGCACCGAGAAGAAATCCAGCCACAACAACCTTCATCTGCCTAATGGATAATGGAGGTCTGGGTCGTGGTCCATGCCTACTACGAACTATTCATACAATCTTTCATATTCATTGAGTGTGTTGTAACTCTCATGCTTCTTTCTGTACAGATGACATCCATTGCTTCTGCCTATCCGGGGAGAGGGATCCTCCTCTCTTGCTCTCCTGAAGGTGTCTTCCCTGTGTTCCCCGTGAAAGGGTTTTTTCTATTTCTAGGGAGTTTTTCCTGATCCGATGTGAGGTACTGGGACAGAGGATGTCGTACTGTATGTGGACAGATTGTAAAGCCCTCTAAGGGAAATTTGTAATTTGTGATATTGGGCTATACAAAATATACTGAATTGAATTGAAGTAAATGTGTGATATTGGGCTATATGAAATAAACTGATAACAATTTTAACAGTAGATTCATAATGTTTAATGAATACTATAAAGTTTGGGCTAATCACACAAATATTATAAAGAGTCACTTATTGTTCACAAGATATCCAGAATTACATTTCATTCCGAGTCATAACACATCTGGTGAAAGAGCTGGCATTGTTTTCATCTCTGTTCCACGTTTGATTGACTCGGGGTCAACAGGATCAACAGGATCAACGACCGGACGGCACAAGACAGACAGACGCTGTTGAGGAAAGTAAAAGTATGTGGTTATATTGATCCGTTGTCTATTGGGGGCAATGAAAAATATGACAAAAGTAAAGCAGAATTTGTCAAAGTAAGTAGGATGTGTTGGTGCTCTTGCCTGTGTGAGGGTGCCCTCTGTGAGGCAGATCTTGACGACAGCCCAGATGGGTACTGCGACCACGGAGGAGAGGGCGATGGCCCAGCCCACACCGTAGGCCCAGTCTGGGTACATATAGCCCCCACTGGTTGTCAGGGGCTGGTGGTTCAGGAAGAAGCCGAAGAAGCAAACCTTGAGGGGGAATCAGAGCGACAAACTCATTGGACAAACACGCCAACGCTGTTAATCGATAGGACTTGCATCACGGTTGCCTCGTGTCTGTGTTTTCAGAGTCACTATTGGCAATAAAAAAAAGAGTTGAGTATTGAAAATAATTGCGCATCCAGTCTTGAGGTTGGTACAGATTTTTACTCCCAGCTTTTGGCCGTAGCCCCAATTGTGAATGAAATAGTCTAATTTAAAGTATGTGTTCTCTGCTGCGTCCCACTTTAGGTTTGTCTCAAATATAATTATTGCAATTTAGTTTTTGTTCTTCTCTTAGTCACCAGAAACGTAGATTGTTTGTAAGAAGTGGATGTAGTCGTTGTGACGTAACCCATTGGTTTGTCTACTGCAGTTTTGAAGCCTCTAGCTTAGCATTTTGGTTGCAACTCCTTATTTTCAGGCTGCTCTAATAAGTATCTAAAATCCCTCCAGTTGATCCAGAATGCTGCAACTCGTGTACTCACAAAACCTAAGAAAAGAGATCACATTACTCCTGTATTAGCTGCTCTACACTGGCTCCCTGTCAAATCAATAATTTAAAATTCTTCTCCTCACCTACAAAGCCTTGATTGGTGATGTGATATCATATCTTAAGTAACATATTGCCCCACAAGAGATCTGCGCTCTAAATGTGGGGCTACTTGTGGTTCCTAGAGTCCTAAAAAGTAGGATGGGAGCCAGAGCCTTCAGTTATCAAGCTCCATGGACCAGCTTCCACTTTCAGTCAGACATAGTCACCACATTTAAGAGTAGACTTAAGACTCAGATCTGTACCGGTCCAGCCCTTAGAGATGCTGCTATAGGCTTATAGGCTGCTGGGGGACGTTTTAGGATACACTGAGCTTCTCTCTCCTCTTAGCTCTCTCCTTTACGTCTCTCTTTATATTGCGAATTACTAACTTTACTTTCTCCCGAGAGTCTTTCTGCCTTCATGCATTATAGGTACCATTGGACCTGGCTGTGTCCTAAGCTGGTCCTGGCTTCTCACTCCTTGCCCCTGCTTCCTGCATCCAGCCCCTGGCCTCCTTCCCAATTGCCCTTCCTCCTTCTTTGTGCCTCCTGCCTCAATTTCCAATTTGTCATGTTGGGCTCTACAAAAAAACCCGATTTGAATTGGCTTGAACTTGTCAATCAATAGATAGATAGAAATGTCCCCTGCAGCTGTTTACAGTGTGTTACTCACCATGCAGAGCAGAGGGGTGAAGTAGCGCCAGCACAGTGTGAAATAACCCCACGGCCTCTGTCCTGTCATAAGTTGCACCGCGTCACACATCCGGTCAGCTCCTGTATGATTAATAAAGTTTGTTGGTGCTAATTTAAAAGACAAGACCTCCTGATGTAGAAGCATGATGTAGTGACGTGCGGTGAGGTTCATGGTTGGTGAGGCACTGACTCCTTTAGTGTCAGATTTACAAATATATAAACCCAAAAGGGAAGCTTATTCACTTGGCTACTGGTTATTTCGTGTCTCATCAGCATTCTTCACACATTACACACGCGCACACACGCACACGGTACATATTACAGATACGTAAAGGTAAGAAAAAGTTTGAAGCAAACTTTTTAGCTCCGGTGTTGGTCTCCCTGTGTTAATCACGTCCACTTTTGACTGAAAGTCCAGTTATGAGACATTTTTAAGCTTAGATATATAATCCTCTTCCATGTTTCAGTCTGCCGTGGCAAAATACAAAAACAAAGGGACTTGACTCGCCTGGCGCCTCTGCGTAGAAGAAGCAGCAACAAGTACCCATTGGCTCACGTGCGCCCCCTTCAGGGCGGCAGAGTATTATCTGCCTCACCCTGCGCCTTGTCACTGCGGTTTTATTTCCCATCAGCAAAACTAAATATGTCACTTACAAACATTAAACGGTAATGGTTAAAGACCTTAGCCAGACTGTGGAAAATCAGGGCAAATAAACGTAATCTGCAAACATTATTTTGGCGACATGCAGAGATACGGCAACCCGCACGGGCCAATTGCATGTCTCAACCCAGTTTGTGATGGATTGCGCAATTAGAGGTGAGGCTCGACTCGTCGACTCAAATCTCGTTCCATCCTGTATTTGAACAGGAAATAGGCAAATTCAGCGATTTTGACAATAAAATGTTCTAAATTAGTCATACATAAAGATCAGTGGACACATTTTTATATAAATTTGATGTTATCATTATTTATTTTTATATTTAAATGTTTTACTTTTATTACTCATGATGACAGGTGAGGCCTCACCTGCCTCCTCTGACCGCACGTCCCTGGATGCAGGGCACACATAGATTGGCTGGAAACCACTTGTTGAAAAATAGGTTCTAAAACCAAATGGTTTTAATACTATAAAGAAATGTTATGTTAAAGGAACATTATAAAGCATTATATACATCTGTAGACACCACTCTAATAAGTAAACACTATTTCTGATTTTTGCAAATGTTTGCCTTGTTTAAACACTTTACTGCATCAACAAAGCGGTAAAACAGCACACAACAACAATGTACCGTACGTTCTCAGAACTATTTTCTTCACGATTTATCCAAAATCTATCGTCTACAAGAAGACATGTGGGTTCATAAACTATGATAGAGGAACTTAAATGATCAACTCTATCCAGACATGAATGTCCTTCTGTACACATTACATCTATTGCACCTGTCCATCCTGGAGAGGGATCCTCCTCTGTTGCTCTCCTGAAGGTTTCTTCCCTTTTTTTCCCCCCTGAAGGGTTATTTGGGAGTTTTTCCTGGTCCGATGTGAGGTTTTGGGGCAGGGATGTCTATGTGTACAGATTGTAAAGCACTCTGAGACAAATTTGTAATTTGTGAAATTGGGCTATACAAATAAACTGAATTGAATTGAATTGAAATTTGCAAAATCGTGAATTATGTTCAATCACAATGTTATGGGGCCTATTTCTTGGCAAGATGTAATTAAGACACTATTTACGTCAAAATGTATCTTCCATCACAGACTTCAAGCATTGGCCCTAAATCGTGAGGTGTGGAGTCGTCAAATATGAACATGATACATGTGGCCCATTTGATCCTTTGGTGAAAACGCACAAAGTCCCTGTAGTTTGAATTGCTCTCGGGCAGATGCATGGGTAGTGCTATTACATTTTGTTAGCTACATATTAATTTAAACATTGTGTGTATACCACTTACCAAAAGCCCATCCAACAGCCACACACTGGACCGCAGACACAAATACTACACATATTCCATTGGCACCATAGTAGTCAATCAGCTGGAAGACGTACACTCCTCCCTGGACACCACAGAAGAGCTACGTTAATGAAGTGTTGCCTCCAAATGGTCTTCATTTGTGTGTGTTTGGGCCTGTTAGTCATACCTGAGTGGTGAGAGAGATCTGTATGATGAAGCTGATGGAGCAGAAGACAAAAAGGAAGATTTCTCTGCGCCAAGGTCTGCGCATCTGTCCCGGGAACATGTCAATGACGGACGATGTGATAGTTTCCAGACCTGCAAACTAACACATGAACAAATAGAGAAACTACTACTACTACTACTACTAACCACATTATTCTTCATGGGGCATAAGTGCATCTACTGGCTATTTAATTCAAATGTTAACTTGATGAAAAGTCAGAAGATCACCAAAGTCCTTAAAATGCTCCAGGCACCATAAAGAGGCAAAAATACAAATTATGGGGCGACTGTGGTTCAGTAGTAAGTAGGGTTGTCCTTCAATCAGAGGGTTGGCGGTTCAATCCCCAGCTCCACTAGCCATGCACCATAAATATTTGTACCACATTGCATGGCAATCAATCATATAGTTGACAAGACATTTAATAACAGTCGGAAAAATCAGAATTCATCCTCTGGGGACAACTAATCGACTGACCATCATCCCGACATTGTTGCCCATAGAGTCACACCGAAACTTTAAGCTACATTCATACATAAGTCTTCACTGATCGAGCATAAACAGTTGCAGCATGTCTTTCTTCTTGAGGAGAATACTTTGTGCAGGATATTAACTGCATCGCTTGGTCTTACCAGTGTGTCTAGTCCCAGAAGAATGAGCATCAGGAAAAAGCAGGCGGCCCACAGCTGAGGCAGCGGCATCATGGCAACAGCCTGAGGAAATACTATGAACGCAAGTCCAGGCCCTGGGAGGACAGAAGAGATGTTTAAGCGGTCTTGTGTTCCAGTGAGAGGGTCCCATGTCTGTCACAGACGGACACTGTTGGATTCAAATCATACCTGAATCAACCACCTTGTCGATGGGAATTCCCTGTTTTTGGGCCATGAAGCCCAGAGCCGAGAAGACTACGAAGCCAGAGATGAAGCTGGTGGCGCTATTGAGAACACAAAGCCACAGACTGTCCCTGCAGACAGCAATGAGCTTAGCACACAGAGCAGAACTGAGTGGACAATGTGCCGACAGGACAAAGACCCGGCTGTCCAACTGGTGGACCTCAGGTTGTAGATCCTTGTAAATTTAAAATAAAATTTTCCGACATTCAAATTGGGGGTCTGACCGTTTAAGTCTTTTTTTTAAAATAGCGATTGAGACCATAAACTCATGTTTACAATGTTAACTGATACATCAGGTGAGAAGTAGTGTCATTTTCTCATAGACTACACAATCTCAATGTTGCATTCTGAGGAGTCGGCCCCTGCTGGCCAATAGAGATAATGTAGGTTTAAGGCGAGTTTGACGATTTCTAAATCTAAAAGTAACTTACTTGAAACAGTTGTTGTTGAATTTGTTGTAGCTGCCCAGTGTGATCAAGGTTCCTGATGCAACACCATAGGAGAAGAGGACCTGAGCGCAAGCCTCCATCCACACCTGATGAACATATAACATGTAGCTAGGATATCAGTATCATATTATTGTTTCACTGTTAATCTCAGGTAGCTGGGACATTAACAGCAGCATGAAACAACGTGACCTCTCTAACAAACCAGAGCCCGTAAAGCTGCATGATTTGTCTACAGTGTTTCACCTGAAAGTCTGCCAGGCGAGAAGGATCTGGATACAGGTAGTAGACCACCCCCTGCCAGGCTCCTGGCAGCGTCAACCCCCTGACCAGCAGGATGGCCAGCATCACATAAGGGAACACCGCCGTGAAATACACAACCTGGAAAGTTTAGAAGCAGAACATTTTAGGAGATGTTTTATTAAATATACCTGAATCTTATTGGTTACTTATCTCGCCTAAAAACATGAAAACTTAATAAAGCGGGGGGAAAATTACATTTTAGCATGCCTCAAAATCTCACAAGGCTGACGGCCATTCAAGACCCTCGGGCACATTGCATTGTGGGGTAACAGAAAACAGATGGTTCATTGATGTCAGTGCAATTTGACATGTTTGGATTTCAATTTGTACAAGTTCATACACATTCAGTTTATTTGTATAGCCCAATTTCACAAATTACAAATTTGTCTCGGAGTGCTTTACAATCTGTACACATAGACATCCCTGCCCCAAAACCTCACATCGGATCAGGAAAAATCCCAAATAACCCTTCAGGGGGAAAAAAAGGGAAGAAACCTTCAGGAGAGCAACAGAGGAGGATCTCGATGATCCATCAGGCAGATAGGATCTATGACGTCTCATAGGGTCCGATGACCCCATGAGACGTGAAGTCAAAAGGACTCCGGGGAGAAAGCAGAGTTAGTAACGTGTGATTGAGAGATGAAAATTCATCCTTAAGGAGAGAAAAAAGAGGAGATAGGTACTCAGTGCATCCTAAAACGTCCCCCGGCAGCTATAAGCCTATAGCAGCATATCAAGGGGCTGGACCAGGTGAACCTGATTCAGCCCTAACTATAAGCTCTGTCAAAGAGGAAAGTCTTAAGTCTACTCTTAAACGAGGTGACTGTGTCTGCCTCCCGGACTGACGGTGGAAGCTGGTTCCATAAAAGAGGAGCTTGATAACTAAAGGCTCTGGCTCCCATTCTACTTTTTAAGACTCTAGGAACTACAAGTAGTCCCGCATTTAGTGAGCGCAGCTCTCTAGTGGGGCAATATGGTACTACAAGCTCCTTAAGATATGATGGTGCATCACCAATCAAGGCTTTGTAGGTTAAGAGAAGAATTTTAAAAGTGATTCTTGATTTTACTGGGAGCCAGTGCAGAGCAGCTAGTGCAGGAGTGATGTGATCCCTTTTCTTAGTTTTAGTGAGAATGCGAGCTGCAGCATTCTGGATCAACTGGAGGGACCTAAGAGATTTATTAGAGCAGCCTGATAATAAGGAGTTGCAGTAATCCAGTCTCGAAGTAACGAACGCGTGAACCAATTTTTTTGCATCTTTTTGAGACAAGATGTGCCTGATTTTTTAAATATTACGGAGATGAAAGAATGCAGTCCTTGAGATTTGCTTTACGTGGGAGTTAAAGGACAAGTCCCGATCAAAGATAACGCCAAGATTCTTTACAGTGGTGTTGGATGCCAGGGCAATGCCGTCTACAGAATCCACATCACCAGATAATTGATCTCTGAGGTGCTCAGGGCCGATTAAAATTACTTCGGTTTTGTCCGAGTTTAACATCAAGAAGTTGCAGGTCATCCATGTTTTTATGTCTTTAAGACATGCTTGAATTTTACCGAGTTGGTTGCTCTCCTCTGGTTTTATCGATAAATATAGTTGAGTATCATCTGCATAACAATGAAAGTTTATGGAGTGTTTCCTGATAATATTGCCCAAAGGAAGCATGTATAAGGTAAATAAAATTGGTCCAAGCACAGAACCTTGTGGAACTCCGTGATTATCGTTGGTGGTTATCGAGGCGTCATCGTTTACAAATACAAATTGAGATCGATCTGATAAATAGGATTTAAACCAAATTAGTGCCGTGCCTGAAATGCCAATCGACTGCTCCAGTCTCTGTAACAGGATGTCATGGTCAATGGTGTCGAATGCAGCACTAAGGTCTAACAAGACCAGGACAGAGAGGAGTCCTTTATCTGCTGCCATTAAGAGGTCATTTGTAATTTTCACCAATGCTGTCTCGGTGCTGTGGTGTTTTCTAAATCCTGATTGAAACTCCTCAAATAAACTATTATGATGTAGAAAGTCGCACAGCTGATTTGCGACCACTTTCTCAAGGATCTTGGAGAGGATGTAGCTTACACATGTAGCTTATGTGCTTCATATCTCAATACAAACATTTAGTATTGAGCTCAACAGCTCTTTTTGACAGGGTGTCTCTTTAACAAAAAAGGAGATGACGATGACCGGGTTCATCTTTGGGCTCACGTATCATACACAGAAAGTCTTGCTTAATGTAGTACATCCACATAGCATGCCATGTGTGTGTTAAGCATGCAATTTTGGGTTGTATTCATTCAAGCAAACAAACATCACATAAATTGTCCTTGCAGACACACCTGGAGATGCGCACTCTACTCTGTGCACCTTTCTAGTTTTAAAGGTATACAAGGCCCCTGAATCCTCACACCAAGTCTGACCTTTCCTGTGAAACGGACCCCTTTCCAGATGCAGAAGTAGCAGGCCACCCAGCAGGCCAGGAGACACAGCAGCAGCTCCCACTTCACTGAGCCGACCTCCTCTATTCCCCCAGACATGGACAGTATTCCTCTACTGCACGGGGACACCAGACAGTCAACAACGGTTGCACCAACAATTTGCATATTTGACAAAAAAACAGAATGCACACAATACTTGATCAACTGCCTCCGCCCTGTGATTTATTATGAGCTTAATGTGACCACACCCACTCACTGCCAGAACTCAGAGGCCGATGACTCTGAGAGATTTCCAGATGTCCAGTTTACTGTCAGGTTGCCCCCGTGTATTGCAGTCCAGTTCGTGGAGGTGAGCTCCACACATCTGTCTGTTGAGAGGACGGCACACTGATTACGTGGTTATCTCACACAGTTGATGTCAGTTGCTCATAGTTTCAGTCATGAAGCATAGTTTGCTAGCATGTAAATATGCTCATAAACACTGCATGTTTCGAACTTTTAAGATACAATCTGATTTGGAAATAAATATATATATAGACTGCGTGTCTTTTTCAAAAAGCAAGTCAGATTCTCCTCTCTCCTTGTGACATCCTACGGTGCTCGCTTAACACAGCGCCACCTCTGAAGTTATGAAGCTATGGTTATGTGCTTGGTGGCTCCAGTAAGACATGTTCTGGCATATATATTTATTTCAGTTTATTTAGTTTAGCCCCAAATCACAAATTACAAATTAGCCTCAGAGGGCTTTACAATCTGTACACATAGACATCCCTGTCCCAGGACCTCACATCGGATCAGGTAAAAAATAAAAAATAAAACTTTTATGGAGAAAGAAAGGGAAGAAACCTTCAGGAGAGCAACAGAGGAGAATCCCTCTCCCCGGATGGACAGAAGCAAGAGATGACGTGTACAGATGAATAGCATTACAGAGTGAGTTACAACACATTCAATGAGTATGAAAGAAATGTATGAGTGATTAGTAGGCATGGACCACGATTCAACTCTCCACAATCAGCAGGGCCATGGTAGGAGGCCGGCCCACAAGGCAGGAGGCATCGGGAAAGAGGTCGGACCAATGAGGCCAGGCCTTTTTTTAAATTATTTTTTTATTTTTATTTATTTAACCAGGAAATGCCTCATTGAGATTAAAAATCTCCTTTACAAGAGTGTCCTGGCCAAGACAGCAGCAGCAGCACGTCACACAAAGTTTATACAATACAACATAAAACATAAAACAGTGACAGACAATATATAAAACGAAAAACTAAATCACAGCATGAATAAAACCAAAACTAAGTCTCAAGCCAACACAACCCAGCTCACACAGGAGCACATACCGCCGTCATATAAAACATCGACAGCTAAATGAATTTCCCTCCAATATTTTCAATCTATTTTAAAAACACCTAAGGAGACCGGCTCCCGGAGACCCAGGTCTGTCTGCAGCAAATTCCAAGCCGCAGGAGCAGCAAACTTAAAACCTCTTTTCCCCATTTCCAAACGGACGTGAGGGACGGAGAGCAAGAGGAGGCCTTGAGCAGAGGTCACAGAGCGAAGATGGTAGCTTCCAGGGGTTTTCAGCTGAATTAGCATCCAAAGATACGATGGAAGTACGTGGAGAATAGCTTTATAAATAAGGACATGCCAATGATTTTGTCTCCGGATGGACAGAGGAGTCCAACCAACCCTCGCATACAGGGAGCAATGGTGAGTCAGAGCCTTAAGATTCATGATGAACCTCAATGCTCCATGGTAGACAGTATCTAAGGAGTGGAGACATTGAGAAGATGCATGCATATATAAGACATCACCATAATCAATCACAGGCATAAAAGTAGCAGCAACAAGTCTCTTTTTAGCATTAAAAGAAAAGCAAGACTTATTTCGGAAATAGAAACCCAGCCTCACTTTCAACTTCTTAACAAGTTGCTGAATATGAGGTTTAAAAGAGAGAGTCATCAATCAAGAATCCCAGGTATTTATATGATGATACAGACTCAATCACTTTGCCCTGAAATGAAATCATAGCTGGAAGGTTCAATGGCTTAGTTTTTGAGTTTGTAAACATCATCAACTTCGTTTTATCAGGATTCAACAATAATTTCAACTCATTAAAAGAGTGTTGCACAGTATCGAAGGCTGTTTGTAAGTGTAAGAAAGCCTGATGCTGTGTAGGAGCAGAGCAGTAAATGACAGTATCGTCTGCATAAAAGTGAAAATTGGCATTTGGCACATTTTGACCGATACTGTTAATATAAATTGTGAATAAAAGTGGTCCAAGGACTGAACCCTGTGGCACACCTTTTATTATATCAAGAGAACTCGAGGTGATGCCTTCAGCCTGTACACACTGTGATCGGTTTGATAAATAATTTTCAAACCAACAGACAGTATGTTTTGACAGTCCAATAGTAAGAAGTCTCTGCTTCATTACTGCATGATCGACAGTGTCGAAAGCCTTGGACAAATCAATAAAAAGGGCTGCACAGTGTTGTTTATTGTCCAAAGATTCAATAAAATCATTTACTATCTTTAACGCTGCTGTGGTTGTACTATGTTTTTTTCTAAAACCTGATTGATAGACAGATAAAATATTGTTTATGATTAAAAACTCCTTAAGTTGCTCACTCACAAGTCTTAAACAGACAGTTTGGAGATAGGCCTGTAATTATTTAAAAGTGTGGGGTCTCCTCCTTTTAACAGGGGGAGAACAAAGGCAGACTTCCATATAAGGGGAATTTCGTTTGAAAGTAAGGAAAGATTAAAAATATATGTTAAAGGGGGTGCAATAAAATCAGCAGCTAACTTTAAAAAATATGGTTCTAGGTTATCCGGACCTGCCGGTTTTCTTGTGTCTAAAAGTTTAAGGGCTTTGTGCACTTCAGTAACAGTAACAGGCTTAAAACTGAAAGACTCACCAACAGTTTCCTGGCGACCCAAACAAGCAGAGGATTTCTCATGAGGATGGTTTAGAGTGTCAAACAGGGAACCAGAGGCAATGAAGTGCTCATTAAAACAGTCCAGCATGATGGCTTTGTCAGAGATGTCATTAGAGTCCTTGACAATGCAAGCGGGAAGCTCAATACCATTTCCACTTCCAGATAAAGATTTTATTGTCCTCCAAAACAGTCTTGGATTGTTGAGGTTGTTTGACGTTTCACTTAAAAAATGCTCAGCTTTAGCTTTTTTAATTGCAACTGTACAAGCATTGCGCAGTTGCCTAAAAAGCAGCCAATCTGACTCCAGACCAGAACCCCTTGCCTTGGCCCAAGCCACATTCCGCTCATGTAGCATCTTGGATAAATCTGAACTGAACCATGGAGTATCACAGCCTTTTATCCTGCACTTTTTGAAAGGAGCATGCTTGTCAACAATTCCAATAAAACCATCATAAAAGAATTTCCATGCACTTTCAACATCACCAATGAGGTTAATTCGTTCCCAGTCAGAGAAAAGAGATCATGAAGAAACCCTTGTTCCACAAAATGATTCATATTTCGCTTTATGATGATACGTGGCTTAGTTTTAGGAATTTTTGTACATCTAACTGTGGCAATAACACAATGATCGCTAATGTCATTTGCGAAAATACTGGCAGGAGAATATTTATGGGGGACATTAGTTATAATAAGATCGATCAAAGAAGATTTTTCAGGACATTTAAGATTCGGTCTAGTGGGCATGTCAACAATCTGGAAAAGATTTAGTGAATCACATTGTGCCCTAAAATGATCAGACACTGGTTTTAACCAGTTCCAATTTAAGTCACCAATCAAAACAATTTCATTAAAATGTAATCCTGATATGAGTTGCATTAAAGAGGGAAGAGCTTCACTGACTGCTGATGGTGTCCTATAGCAACCAACCACAGTAATATGAAGCCTTTTAGATACCTCCAGATCAAGAGCCAACATTTCAAATTGTTTGCTCACTGATTTAGAGAGTAGCACCTTTACATAAAACTTACTTTTTATAAAAATAGCAATTCCACCTCCCCTATTAGGTCGATCAGTTCTATAAACAGTATACCCATCAATATTGACATCCTTGTCCATAACAGATTTACTCAACCAAGATTCAGATATAACAATAACATCTGCATCAGTTGAGCTTGCCCAAATGCGGATAATATCAAGTTTGGCAATTAAGCTGCGTACATTCAAATGAATAAAACCTAGACCAGCCCTTGCTTTAAAATCAGCAGGAGTGTTAAAACATGAAGCTTCCTTCCTATTACATTGTGTAATATCAACAGGGCCAGGATTAGGCTGGACATTTCCTGAAATCAATAATAACAGAACAATCAAGAATCTCTGCTTTATCAAATTGCCAGGCACCTCCTCACTTGATTTTTTCAAGTTAACAAAATCAACGAGTGAGACGTCAGAGCATTTAAAACATCTTTTCAGCACAGACAGGCAGAGAAGACGGACCAACTTCACTGAATCAGAAAAGTCCGCCTGAAAGTGTCTCGGCTTCTGCCCGAAGGATTCATGGGGAAACGCTGGTACCCGCGCAGGGCATTATCACTGGAGAGTGCACCTTCCTCGGTACACTCCCCCAACGAGTGCCGCTTTGCTCAAAGTTCCAGAGAAGCAGTGCTAGAAGCAAGACTTTCATTGTCAGTGCTGAAGTTCAGTTCCCAAAACTAAAATACGGCTTTTCGACACACCTGAAACACAGGATCGCTGCAAAGGCAGCGCAGCAGGCCGGCTGAAGCAGGCAGCAGGCGCAGCAGGCACACCAGGAGCAGGTAGCAGTGCAGGTAGCAGCAGACAGCTCACAGGCTGGCGGAAACGCAGGTCGAAACCTTTGAGCCAAGAGGCCCAGAGAAGGAGGCAGGGCCATTGGGAATGAGGTCAGGTCCAGGCCTGAGTCTGGATGCAGGAAGCAGGCTCAGGGACCCAGGACCAGCTTCAGACACAGTCAGGTCCACTGAGACGTAAAGTCGCAAAGACTCCGGGGAGGAAGTAGAGTTAGTAATGTGCAATGGAGATATGCAAAATCATCCTTCGCCCAATCTCCCAGCTGACATTGGAGCGGCCGCCCCAACGACCCTGAACAAGATAAGCGTTTGAAGCAATTTCAATTGGATTCCTAGAAATGTCTATAGACTGTAGTAAGTGGACATAGTAGACAACGTCCTTTTCCGATGACGTGTAGCTGAGCTAACAGTGAGTTAGCAAGCCATACTGACCTGTGTTCCAGGGATTGTTGCAGGTGGCCCAGGGCAAAGGGTCTCTGAAACAATAGAAGAAGTAGAGGAGGGCCCAGGCCAGGATGATGATATAGAATCTGGAATAAAGCTGGATCACAATGGTAGAATAGCCGGACCCTGGAAGGAGAGAGGACATCCAACAACAGGGTTATCAATCAAAATCCCCATTTAGTGGCGACATTTACACGTGTCTCATTTTTCTGTAACTGTGCTCTTCCTCCATTTATTACTCTGCTTTGAATCTTGTTCAAGGTAATGGTTCTGTCGTTTACTTGGCTAAAGGGAAATGATCCTAATATGAGACTTTGGTGGTTCTTGGACTTTTATTAACCCTCCTGTTATGTTTGTTTCTTAGGTACAGCCATGATGTTCCTGGGTCAATTTGACCCGGTTAATGTTGAATCACCCAAAAGTGGTCCGAAACCAAAAAATCCTAATAACTATAGTTTGTACCTCATCATCAATGTCATTACTAACAATTCAATCCGTTTTTAGTGGAATTGAGTTATTCACCCCTCCATAGATCAGAGTTCAATCAGGAGAACTTACTTGTTTTAATGAAAAATACATGTTCAAACAATTGTTTAGGTACATTGAAAAAATCTAGATATGAATTCCATTAGTCTACCATAACATGTATTTTTTTCTACATTTTATTTGCATTTTGTAATTTTTCTTTTTCATGGGGTGATGTCGATAAATAGAGATGAGACACTTATGTGTCATAAGGATTTATATTGAAAGTAAAATGTTTATTAAAAATATTAAGATACATCAATTATATTATAAAAGATGGCCAGAGTGCAGTCATCCTCTTGGTGCACTCGTATGTATCTGCAGAGTGTAATGTTGTAGGACTTCTTAGAAACCATTTTGTATGTTTGGCCCCTCCCCTGATAAATATGGGTGGAGTTTTCCCACTGGGAAAAAAAAAAGTACCCGTCAAAATAGTATCTGTATTTCTCACACAAGTGCAGTCGTTAGAGAGTGTGTGTGCACGTCCGAGTTTGTGATGCAATAGGGTGTGTGTTACTCTGTCAGATAGTCAGACAGACAGTCTATTAGAAGTGCTATATTAGCATGTTTATTTGGAGAGACATGACAGAAACCCTTACATTAGTGTCCCATGTCCAATAAAGGTGTATTTAGGGGGAAAGTTAGAAGATGAGAAACATTGTTTGGTCTGGAAACTGCTTCTCATGTGGGGTGATGGGCACATATCAGGATAGAGATGGTTCCCAGAACAAACACCGGTTTCTTTTGTTTGAAGTTTGAAATGTGTACAACTTTACATATGGGCTTTGAACAGGGAGGTGTGTGTGTGTGTGTGTTGAAACTTGGTGGGTGTCACAGGTTTGTCACGGAGTGAGGCTCAGGTGACTCAGGACTAGGGTTGGGTACCGAGTAATGGAGGGGGCGTTTCCTCAAAGCGCGTATCGAGGCTTGCTTCATTTAAGGGAGGAGCCAAAAATGATGACATCCGAAGCCTCGCTGCCCGGCTGTACCACGTGACTGCTTCGGGAAGTGGTTCAGATTTTGCCGGGAGGTTTGACAGCAATATAAACCCCTCAGGCTCCATTCAAAATGTGGGTTGTTGGTTGAGAGTTTGGAGAGTTTAGAGAGAGAGATAGTTTGGAGAGTTAGGAGAGTGAGGAGAGAAGGATAGGTGATAAGATGGAACTGTTATTTCTGAATAAAAATGAATAAAATGTCCCCTGTCCTGTACATCACTGTCCAAGTTACACAAGCATATTCAGTCCCCTCTTCCTAGTTCCACACACACACGTTCACTGTCCTCTGCCTGCTTAAGCCCATGCCATTTTCCTAAAGTGACATAATAACATTATTACACAACCTGCCGTATCATATGATAGGCCTACTACCATTTTGGGAACATTTACACACACAGAATACATAAAAAAAATATTTTATTTTGCACATATGTGATAATTTATGTACAGAAATGATTTGGTCATACATTTTTGTAATTCATAGTCATTCCCAACAGCCATAACAGACACACACACATTCAATGCATCACATTATGTGGTTCAGATACAGCTGCCTGTGATTATGCACTTGGCCAGTAGGTGGTGTCGTGAGCACATGAAGCTTCGAGAAATGAACCCTTTCTCGAACCAATTGGCTGAAGTGGTTCGATGCCTCATGAGGCTTCATCTCACCATCACTACTGGAAAGCAACTACAAAAAACACTAGGAATCACCATGCGAACAAAGGCTGCGAGTGAGACATCGAGACACTACGAGACTGAGATAAAGACAACAAACCGACAGGAGACAAGGGAAAGACTGGCACAATATATAGGGGGGAAAACACAGGTGTACAGCATGATGCAATCAGGGAGACAGAGGAGTGGCTGAGGGCAGGTGAAGGGAATTAACCAATCAAGACAGAGGAGAAACAGAGGAGACCTAGAGGAGACGCAGAACACAGGAGACAGAGGAGAAACGGAACAGGGAGTTACAGTACAGACTTCTTAAGGGACGGATACCAGACGTCCCAATGGATCAACAAGGGTGGGTGGAGGGGAGCCGGAGGAGGGACAAAGAGTACGGCAGAAGCAGTCCGGGGGGCGGGCCGGGGGACGACCACCAGGCAGAGGGACACAGGAAGGGGGAGCGGGCTGAGGAGAGCTGAAACCGGCCGGGACGGCGGTGGAACCGAGTAACTAAAGCCGTCCGGGACGAAGACGGAGCACAGGGAACTGGGACAGGCCGGGATAGAGATAGCAAACTAGGACAGGAGGAACTGGAGCCGGCCCGGACGGAAAAGGGGGACGGGGAACCAGAGTTGGCCGGGACGGAGAAGGGTGTTGCAAATACATTATTTGTTTCATGTTGATTACACTAAATAAGTTAAGCAGAAGTTTATGTCGAAAAAGTAATTATTTATCTTTCCTAGATTTTCAAACTTTGAAACAAGTCAATTTGACCCGCAACATAACAGGAGGGTTAAATAAAAAGGTTATTTTGCTATCTTTACCATTATCATGCTCAATATATTTAACAATGTGCTTACCCTGTGCCAGCGGGCAGAGCTTGGTCCAGCAGGTGATGGCGCCCTCCTGTGTGTACTGACCAATCGCAGTCTCCATCAGGAAGAGTGGCACGCCACACAGAACGGCAAAGAAACAGTAAGGCAACAGGAAGACACCTGCACGGACAGAAGTCATCAAAGAACAGTACACCAGGTCGAGGACCAAATATGCATTAATAATATACAATTGGGTGTTCTTTTGATCCAATGTTATGCTGCCACAATTAATTATTATTTGATTAAAATAACAGTGGATTCTGAATGTTTGGCATCCATTTGAAACTGTAATCAAGAGCATATACCGTGTTGTGCGCTAAATGTGTGTGGGAGACCAAGCTCCTGTATCAGCCCTCCCCCTTTCGGGCGCTGGTCCTCTTGCGTGTGTGTGGTGTGTACACAACACATTCAGTTTTTTTGGCAATGACGGCGGCACAATGGCATGGGACGATGAGGATGAAGGGGGCGCTAAACAAATGTGCGATTGATTATATTTGATTATGATCAGGAGACGTGTCCCTCCTCCCATAGTTCCAGTGTTCAGTGGTGGGGGGGTTTTCCTGCGGGGGCGGGCACTTTTTGTTATGTGTGTGGTTGAATTTTTTGTCCTGGTTGGGGTAGACTATTTTGCATGCAAATTACATGAATATCATACCCAAACTCTACCAAACTGATGCGTACACACTTATTTATTTTAATTATGATTAATATATAATATCTAACAACAAAAGACAATTTTAGGATTTAGAAAAAATAAAACTGCAAAACTGCTTTTGCTTTAAAATAAAAAAAAAAATTTTTGTAGATTTTACAATACATTTTGCAATTATGTAAATTTGTTGAAGTTTGAACTTGTATAAGTTTGGTATATTTTTGTATTGTTTTTGGGCATAGTTCTGTGGGCTGGTTGGGGGTGTTTTGGGCCACACTGGGCACCCTGCTGCTGCCCCCTGCTGCCCAGAGCAGCAGGAGCAACATAGCTAGCAAGCTTTTTAGTATGATGGCGCGTCGGAAAAAAAAACTATCTCTACATCAACACCTGACAATCCACGGTTGAATAGCGAGATATGACAAGAAAAGAGCTGAAAAGAACAAGAGGACAGTTTAAAATAAAAGCGCAGACCCGCGCTGACCGCGGAGGGGCGTAGTGCTAACTCGAGCCTATGCTATGATAGCTGCTGAGCTGCTGAGCTTTGAGTAATTGTTTTGTTTTTTTTTGTTTTTCCCTGTCTGTTTCCTGAAGTCCTGGACTCTCAACTCTCTGGAAGGTGGTGAGGGATCTACAGAGCTTCAGACAAGAATATGAATCTAAGATGTTGGAGTTAAGAGAACAAAAATGCAGCTAAAAAACGCTAACAGCATGAAGCCAACCCTGTTTAAAAACCGAACTAAACAAAAAAACACAAGAGTTCTTGAAAAACAGACACAACACCTCCAGAAGAAGGCTGACAGGCTGGTTACAGATATGATTGAGAAGTTTGAGAGTTTTAAAAGTTTTAGAGAGGAGGAGACTTTTTTACTTTAGTGGGTCTTGGTCTCTGTCAGTACTCTTTCATTTTCTCTTATTTTTTTTTTTTTCATGTATTGTATTTTATTTTTTTGTTGTTTGTTGTATTTATGTATTGTTAGTGTGACAACAATGGTTTTATTTGGTTTAGGGTGAGTTCAGTAAAATGATTTTTTACTTTTTTGGCTATATTAAAAATAAAATTTTATGTTTATTATACACATACAGAAAATTAATAAATACGATCTCCAGTCCAGCTGTCGTTTAGATTGTCAAAATAAAAATTTGGTTGGTGGGGGGTTGAGAGCTTTTTTAGCTCAGCTAGTTATTATTTTTTTTGTCCATTAGGGGTCTTTGTTTTCCCCTTGAATGTTACTTGCCATGGTTTTTGATGAGAATTGTTATTTTGTTGTTTGACACGCTGTGTTGTGTTCTTGAAATAAAGCTTTTTTTTTTTTTTATTCTAAAACCTCTCTTCTTCTCATTGTTGGTGATATGATATTTAAACCACGCAAAACGCCCCCCAAAAAAATGTCACCAGCCGCCACTGATCAAGAGCATTCACTGGCTCTTTTTCGGCTACTTCAACAAATGTAATTAAGTTAACTTGAGAAGGTGTTCAAACATTTTGAGAGATTACTATTCTGTAATATTTGAATGTCGGTGGGAAATGCTGTTCAAATAAATGAGAGAGGGAGAAACCACATACTAATATCCAGCCAGGATATACATTCCAACATAAACTAAACCATTGGTAATTAATGTGCTTTAATTTGCTCTACAGAATCAACAGCTTGTTGAAGAGTCAAAAAGATACTGGTTTCCTAGAGTGCACATCATATCTATTTATCAAATCAGAAGAGACCAACCAGCTCGCTAAACTTCAAGCATGTCTTATAGACATAAAAACATGCATGACCTGCAACTTCTTGATGTTAAACTCTGACAAAACTGAAGTTATTTTACTCGGCTCAGAACGCCTCAGGGATCAATTATCTGGTGATGTGGTTTCTGTAGACGGCCCTGGTATCCAACACCACTGTAAAGAATCTCGGCGGTATCTTTGACTCATCTTTTAACTCCCACGTGAAGCAAATGTCAAGGACTGCATTCTTTCATCGACGTAACATTTAAAAAATCAGGCACATCTGGTCTCAAAGCAATGCAGAGAAACTGGTTCACACATTTATTATTTCTAGAATAGATTACTGCAACTCCTTATTGTCCGTCTGTTCAAACAAGTATCTTAAATCCCTCCAGTTAATCCAGAATGCTGCAGCTTGTGTAGTCACAGAAATTATTTTTTTCCCTGTAAAAATTTGTTTGGGGTTATTCCTGACACGATGTGAGGCCCTGGGACAGGGATGTAATATGTGTACACATTTTAAAGCCCTCTGAGGATAATTTGTGATTGTGGGCTATACAAAATAAACTACATTGTCATTCTCAAACTGTAATCCTAGAGTTCTTCTCACCTCAAACTGATTGGAACGGATGTTTTCACTCAACCCGCTTTCTGTATCTGGGTCAAATTTGTTCCTTGTTGGAATTCTTTTCTTTCTGTCTTATAGCATACTGGTTTGTTGTCTTATTTTCGTTCCTTCTAGTTTGTATTGCCTAAGCCTTCTCCACCAGTTTTTATTCAGCTTTTTGAATGTTACAATATTATTATTATCATCAATGCCCGCCAAATGTTCCATTCCACCCGCCTGCATTTGGCTCTTCCTCAGAGTTGACACCCTCACATTAGTGACTATTTCTACTCCGAGAAAAGTTGTTGACGGGGGGGGTGCTAGTGACTATTTTTTTGCTCCATCCCAATGACCGGCGTCGGAGCTCTGCAGCGGAACAATCGATCGGCGTATTGAGCACCCCTGCATTCAAGCATTAAATAGCCGAGAGGTTTTTTCAGCGTGAGGAATTCGATGTGTGGCGGGAGTGCGTGAGATAAGACCGAAATGCGTGAGTCTCACGCTCAATGCGTGAGACTTGAGAGCCCTGCATTTCCCACAACTGCACCAAACGTCCGCCGACTTGCGTGCACGGTCCGCACGGTGAAGCATCTGTACCGGCGGTCCTTCGGCATCAACTTCATCAGAATCATCGCTATCGCTGTCACAATTAACTAAATGGGGATAGTCTGCTTTTAATGGTTCATACAAGTATCCAGTTGCTGAATCTGACAATCTTTCATCGTCCATATTTCGCCCGTTTTCTTTATTATTATCAAGTTCTCAGCATTTGTTTGCGAGCGCTCGACGTTGTTTACATTGGTTTCTGAACACATCCGCTGTGGTTGGCTGTCGATCTATCAACGATGTGACGTCACACCACCGGCGCCATATTCAAGCACCAGTGCAATGAAGCTTGTCGGAGTTGAGGGACTTTGAACAGCCTAAACTACGTATTGTTATTGAATACTGGACCGTCAGTGCATGAATAACCTTTAGAAACACATTATCTTTTGATCTGGCTACATATTCGCGATCTCAACAGATACCCTTTAACTGAATTCCTCTTTAGAGAAACGCTTTACTGCGTAACCACTTCCCCTGACGCTGCTCCTCAATTGTCGGGAGTGCAATTTATATATAACACGAAATAATACAAGTTTGGTAGATTTTTTACAACAATTTCATGTTCTTTTGCTGATCAAAAATAAGTAGATACTGAGAAGTCAACAAATACCATAATATATAGATTCATACATATATCAATAAGGTATGTATAAATGTACATTCCTCATTGGTGATTCTTATTAAACTTTCAATCATCTCAAATATTCCAGTATGTGGACCATATTCAATTCAATTCAATTCAGTTTATTTGTATAGCCCAATTTCACAAATTACAAATTTGTCTCGGAGTGCTTTACAATCTGTACACATAGACATCCCTGCCCCAAAACCTCACATCGGACCAGGAAAAACTCCCAAATAACCCTTCAGGGGGAAAAAAAGGGAAGAAACCTGGAGGAGAGCAACAGAGGAGGATCCCTCTCCTAGGATGGACAGATGCAATAGATGTACTGTGTACAGAAGGACAGATTTAGAGTTAAAATACATTCAATGAATATGACAGAGTGTATGAATAGTTCATAGTAGGCATATTCCACGATGGAGACCTCCACGATCCATCAGGCAGATGGCGGTGGGGAGGAGGAGGGCGGAGTCTCAACAGGACAGTGGCGTAGTCATGAGCAGGAATTCCACGACCCAGACGATCCATCAGGCAGATAGGATCTATGCCGTCTCATAGGGTCCGATGACCCCATGAGACGTAAAGTCAAAAGGACTTCCTGGGAGAAAGCAGAGTTAGTAACGTGTGATTGAGAGATGAAAATTCATCCTTAAGGAGAGGAAAAAGTGGAGATCGGTACACAGTGCATCCTAAAGCGTCCCCCGGCAGCTATAAGCCTATAGCAGCATATCAAGGGGCTGGACCAGGGCAAACCTGATTCAGCCCTAACTATAAGCTCTGTCAAAGAGGAAGGTCTTAAGTCTACTCTTAAACGAGGTGACTGTGTCTGCCTCCCGGACTGAAATTGGAAGCTGGTTCCATAAAAGAGGAGCTTGATAACTAAAGGCTCTGGCTCCCATTCTACTTTTTAAGACTCTAGGAACTACAAGTAGTCCCGCATTTAGTGAGCGTAGCTCTCTAGTGGGGCAATATGGTACGACAAGCTCCTTAAGATATGATGGAGCATCACCAATCAAGGCTTTGTAGGTTAAGAGAAGAATTTTAAAAGTGATTCTTGATTTTACTGGGAGCCAGTGCAGAGCAGCTAGTGCAGGAGTGATGTGATCTCTTTCTTAGTTTTAGTGAGAACACGAGCTGCAGCATTCTGGATCAACTGGAGGGACCTAAGAGATTTATTAGAGCAGCCTGCTAATAAGGAGTTGCAGTAATCCAGTCTCGAAGTAACGAACGTGAACCAATTTTTCTGCATCTTTTGAGACAAGATGTGCCTGATTTTGAAATATTACGTAGATGAAAGAATGCAGTCCTTGAGATTTGCTTTACGTGGGAGTTAAAGGACAAGTCCCGATCAAAGATAACGCCAAGATTCTTTACAGTGGTGTTGGATGCCAGGGCAATGCCGTCTACAGAATCCACATCACCAGATAATTGATCTCTGAGGTGCTCAGGGCCGATTAAAATTACTTCGGTTTTGTCTGAGTTTAACATCAAGAAGTTGCAGGTCATCCATGTTTTTATGTCTTTAAGACATGCTTGAATTTTACAGAGTTGGTTGCTCTCCTCTGGTTTTATCGATAAATATAGTTGAGTGTCATCTGCATAACAATGAAAGTTTATGGAGTGTTTCCTGATAATATTGCCCAAAGGAAGCATGTATAAGGTAAATAAAATTGGTCCAAGCACAGAACCTTGTGGAACTCCGTGATTAACGTTGGTGGTTATCGAGGCGTCATCGTTTACAAATACAAACTGAGATCGATCTGATAAATAGGATTTAAACCAAATTAGTGCCGTGCCTGAAATGCCAATCGACTGCTCCAGTCTCTGTAACAGGATGTCATGGTCAATGGTGTCGAATGCAGCACTAAGGTCTAACAAGACCAGGACAGAGAGGAGTCCTTTATCTGCTGCCATTAAGAGGTCATTTGTAATTTTCACCAGTGCCGTCTCGGTGCTGTGGTGTTTTCTAAATCCTGATTGAAATTTCTCAAATAAACTATTATGATGTAGAAAGTCGACAACTGATTTGCACCACTTTCTCAAGGATCTTGGAGAGGAAGGGAGGTTAGAGATCGGTCTGTAGTTAGCCAATACCTCTGGATCCAGAGTGGGCTTCTTCAGGAGAGGTTTAATAACAGCCACCTTGAAGGAGTGTGGTACGTGGCCTGTTAGCAGAGACACATTGATAATATCTAATAGAGAGCCGCCAATTAAAGGCAAAACGTCTTTAAGCAGCCTCGTCGGGATGGGGTCCAAGAGACAGGTAGACGTGTTCCAAGTAGAAACCGTTGAAAATAATTGGTCACGGTTGATAGGAGAAAATCCCTCCAAATATACACCAGGGCATACAGCGGTTTCCAAGGCCATGCCACTTGAGAACAGATTGGCACTGGTTATGGGCAAGAGATTATTAATCTTGTCCCTAATAGTTAAAATCTTTTCATTAAAGAAGTTCATAAAGTCATTACCACTAAGGTTTATAGGAATGCTCGGCTCCACAGAGCTGTGACTCTCTGTCAGCCTGGCTACAGTGCTGAAGAGAAACCTGGGGTTGTTTTTATTTTTTTCTATTATTGATGAGTAATAGGCTGCTCTGGCATTACGGAGGGCCTTCTTATATGTTTTAAGACTATCTCGCCAAACTAAGCGGGATTCTTCGAGATTAGTTGAACGCCATATGCTCAAGCTTTCGTGACGCTTGCTTCAGTTTGCGGGTCTGAGGGTTATACCAGGAGCAAACCTCCTCTTCCTCACTGTCTTCTTCTTCAGAGGGCTATCGAGTCCAGTGTCATTCTCAGAGAGCCTATGGCACTGTCAACAAGATGATCAATCTGGGACGGACTAAAGTTAGACCAGGAGTCCTCTGTTATATTGAGACGTGGTATCGAATCAAATACAGAAGGAATCGCTTCTTTAAATTTAGCTACAGCACTATCAGTTAGACATCTAGTGTAGAAACTTTTGACTAACGGAGTACACCCGGTAGTATAAATTCAAAAGTTATGAGGTTGTGGTCTGACAGAAGAGGATTCTGTGGGAAGACGTTCAAATGCTCAATGTCAACGCCATAAGTAAGAACAAGATCAAGCGTGTGGCCAAAGCTGTGAGTGGGTTTCTGTACTCTCTGACAGAAGCCAATCGAGTCCAACAAGGAGATGAATGCAGCACTAAGGCAATCATTATCAACATCCACATGGATATTAAAATCTCCAACAATAATAACTTTATCGGTTTTAAGAACCAAACTTGATATAAATTCTGAGAATTCAGATATAAACTCTGAATATGGACCTGGTGGCCGGTACAGAATCACAAATCTAATTGGCTGTAGTGTTTTCCAGGTTGGATGTGAAAGACTAAGAACAAGGCTTTCAAATGAGGTGTAGTGTAATTTTGGTTGAGGATTAATTAATAGGCTCGATTCAAAGATGGCTGCTACTCCACCTCCTCGACCGGTGCCTCGAGGAATGTGAGTATTAATATGACTTGGAGGAGTCGATTCATTCAGGCAGACATATTCTTCATGGCTCAGCCAGGTTTCAGTTAGGCAACATAAATCAATGTGATTATCTGATATTAAATCATTCAGTAACACAGCTTTAGATGACAGAGATCGAATATTTAGGAGACCACATTTAATAGACCTATTTTGTTGCACTGCTGAAATAATTGTGTTAACTTGTATAAGGTTATTGTGTACGACTCCTCTTCTGCTTACTTTTGATTTATTTAATTGAAGTGGCCGTGGGACAGACACAGTCTCTACTCTAAAGTCAAGGGTGGGTAACTGCTCGAATGGAAGAGCAGAGAAGGGTGTTAAACTACAACTCTGCTCCCGGTTCCTGATCTGAACCCTGGGTTGTCATAGATTAAGTCCAGTGATCAACTTGGTCATATTCGCAGAAATGAGACGCGCTCCGTCCAACGTGGGATGAATGCCGTCTCCTCATCAGATCAGGTTTTCCCCAGAAAGTCTTCCAGTTGTCTACGTAGCCCACATTATTCGCTGGGCACCACTTCGACAGCCAGCGGTTGAAAGACGACATTCGCCATACAATTCGTCTGTCTGCAAATTTGGGAGAGGGCCAGAGAAAATTACGGTGTCCGACAACGTCTTGGCATAAGCACACACCGATTCCACATTAATTTTAGTGAGTTCCGGCGGCGGGCTCGGCGTCATTACCACCGGCGTGTATTACAATCTGACTGTATCTCCGCTTATCCTTAGCCAGCAGCTTCAAACAAGACTCCGTCGCCCGCTCTGGGCGCCGGGAGGCACACGACTCTGGTCCGTGGCTTCGCTATTTTCACGTTCCTGACTATAGAGCTCCCGATAACCAGGGTGTGTTCCTCAGCGGGTGTGTCGCTGAGCAGCGAAAACTGGTTCGAAACGTGAAGTGGTTGGTGCACAGCGGGCTTCTGTGTAGACTTACGACTCCTGCGAACAGTTACCCAACCATCCGGCTGCACGGTTACCGCGGGCACAGCTAACAGCTGACTGTAGCTCCGCGCCGACTACGGGAGAGGGCGGGCTAACTAGCATAGCTGTCTGAGCTTCGATAGCGCGGAGCCGTGCATCTAACCCACTTAGACCTGCCTCCAACCTAGCAAATAAACTACACTTGTTGCATGTATCGTTATCATTAAGGGAGGCAGGGGGATAACTATACATGAGACACACTGAGCAAGAGGGAGCGGGAGGGAGAGAAGAAGAAGTCATGCTCGCTGTTGAGCTGGCAACCAAAGCTTACCGGAAGAGTGAGATGATGCGTTTTCCAGCTTACCTCCTCCATTCTTATAGCACAGGTAGGGGAATCTCCACACATTGCCCAGGCCCACCACATTGCCTGCTGCAGCCAGGATATATTCTCTTTTATTCCTCCACTGTTCCCTCTTTCTGGTCTCCATCTCTCTGTGTTCCCTCTTCAGTCCCCTGAACAGCTCTGACACCCGACAGAGCCGACTTTGCACTCGTCTTCAGACTGTTTGGCCCGAGGCCAAAGCAGGAGTGGTTTGAACAAGACATGACAACTCTCACTTGGAGGAATACTAAGAACAGGTTCAAATCCATATGTAAAACTAGAATGGGCACTCGGTAGAGCGCATACCTTCGCATATCACAAGATTTGGCATTGAATTATGAACATTTTGGCATTAGTTGCATGCCAATTGGACAAAAATGTATCGTGCTATGGTAAAAAAAGAGTTTGAACTTTCCATGACCTTGACCTTGACCTTTGACCCGATTGATCCCAAAATCTAATCAAATGGTCCCCGGATAATAACCAATCATCCCACCAAATTTCATGCGATTCAAGAACATTTTGACCTGTTCATGACCTTTGACCCGATCGATCCCAAAATCTAATCAACTGGTCCCCGGATAATAAACAATCATCCCACCAAATTTCATGCGATTCGGTTCAATACTTTTTGAGTTCTGCGAAAGATTTTGACCTGTTCATGACCTTTGACCTTTGACCCGATCGATCCCAAAATCCAATCAACTGGTCCCCGGATAACAAACAATCATCCCACCAAATTTCATGCGATTCGGTTCAATACTTTTTGAGTTTTGCGAATAACACGCATACAAATAAATAAATAAATACACGGCGATCAAAACATAACCTTCCGGCATTTTCAATGCGAAGGTAATTACACCATTTTGGAAAAGTTTAACAGGGAATGAAGAGAAGAAACCTTCGTGAGAGCAACAGAGGAGAATCCCTCTCCCCAGATGGACAGAAGCAATAGATGTCATGTGTACAGAATGAAGCATTTCAGAGTGAGATACAACACATTCAATGAGTATGACAGAGTGTAGAAATAGTTAGTAGCCACGATCCAAACGGGGAGGGGGGGGGGGGGGGCATGACAGGATGGTTGGCTCACCAATGCATTTATTGCAATTCAACTGAAAAAATGACAAGAAGTACAACCATTAAATGCAATTATTACGCAGGGATCTAGTGTATGTGAAGATTTGCATCTCAAATACACTATAATGCCATTTAATTTCCCATTCTGCACATTATGGTACAATACATTTAACAACAAAAATCTGCATCGTAAACTGATGTTTATTCTCTGACCATTAGGGGAAATTACTGTCTTTATTTGGTCTTTGAAACCCAATGCTGCAAATATTACTACCTCCATGTCCTGTGAAAGTGATTGTTGATCAGATATGTGTTTATTGCTGCATTCACAAGACCCTCAACTCTTTAGACCCCTAATCCAAATGCGATCAGGATTACACATCTAGTGAGACACACACAAGTCCAACCTGTTTGTCACAGTGACAGGCCCAAGGACAGTTACCTGCAGCCAGGGCCAGAGTAGGACCACTTTCACCATGCTAGTGGAAATTGGATAAATGAAGCAACAGTTCAGCTCTTACCATCCTGTAGTTTAAAAAAAATGTTATACCATGGTTCAACAAATAATGTCAAGTTTTAATAATAATCAATTTATGATGAGAAGTTAACACAAAATATTCCACTGTTCCACAAGGATAGGTTAATAAATTAACAAAAGCAGAAATAGATAAAGACTTATTTTCTGATTTGACATCTGTGAAGCATTTGCTAAACTTGTGTAATATGTAAATAAAGTTTATCAATACAATTTTTGTATTATGATAGTCTGAATATTATATATAAAAGCATCGCTGAATATGTACATTTGCTGTTGTCAAAATGTGTCGGTGTTGTGTGGCTGTAGCCTTGAGAAAAAGCATCGCTGAACATGTTTAGAAGTGTTAATACCCGCCCAAGATAACCTGTTGTTTCAGATTCCCTCGACCAAACTGTTTCCTGCACACATAAGAGATGTAACACAATGGATCAAGAACTAAATTACCTGTTGTGTTGCAACTAACAACAGGTGGCGTAGCACATTGTCTGCATGTCGCTGAGTGCATTTTAATTTTGCGCGAAAGATATCGAAACCAGGTCGGTGCGATCTTTTTATATATAGTTTTACTAAAATGTATTTCTTCATATGTGCTTGTGATGCAGTGCTCACTTAAACAATCGTAATCGCTGCAATGGATATGAACTCTGGCTTGAAGATCTTGTTGTGGCTGGATTTCTTCTTGCTGCATTCTGATTAATCTCTTACCCTGATGCATATAAACTTGATTTTCTCTCCTATCTGACTGCTGGTGAGACGCCAGAGGATACTCACACACTGGACCTCAGTAATCAAACACCCACAAGACACAGAGACCCCATGAGACGTGAAGTCAAAAGGACTCCGGGGAGAAAGCAGAGTTAGTAACGTGTGATTGAGAGATGAAAATTCATCCTTAAGGAGAGAAAAAAGAGGAGATAGGTGCTAAGTTCATCCTAAATGTCCCCCGGCAGCTATAAGCCTATAGCAGCATATCAAGGGGCTGGACCAGGTGAACCTGATTCAGCCCTAACTATAAGCTCTGTCGAAGAAGAAAGTCTTCAGTCGACTCTTAAATGAGGTGACTGTGTCTGCCTCCCGGACTAATAACCCGCCACTTACTAAAAATGAAAGCATTGGTCTGATCGTTGTGGGGTGTGGTGCTGTCGTAATTACCGTGAGAAGTTCCACTGCAATAGATCTAGTTGGAGCTTCTAGTTTTCGTTCAAGAAATTTCATTTTTTTTTTTTTCCTTTAATTTAACCGAACTTCATATTTATCTTTTGGTTAAAGATTGGTGGCAAACGTGTGTACTGGTATTGTAGGCCGTCTAAAGTAAATGCAAACAAATATTGTGAATTTGGGTGCTAGGAGACACTGAAAAATTCAGAACATTTGTTGCTTTTAGGTCATGAGTCAATAAGCCATTTGTTGGAGTCATGTTTTGGCCCGGGATAAAGAAGAGTATTACACGGACTACAATCAGTTCTAACGCACTTCTGTCAAGTAGGGTGTCTACAGGAATAAACAAGTTAAGACTTTTTAATACCACGTCTAACTGCAGGCAACAAGTACACACTATTGGGTGGTAGGTTCAATAGTGCGTTTCCAGCCGCACACCTCTCTCTGAAACCTTCTTGAAGAAGCGGGGACCACGGACCGGCTCCTTCTTCTCTCCTTCACCTCCCTCCTCCCTCCATAGACCGCTGCCTTGTACGCCCACTGTTGCGGATACAAGACCGAGTTATAGGCAGCAGTGCGGGCGTTCACCTTTTTGGAAGACCTAACTTTTACGTGGGACGATAGATGTCCGCTTAAGCGTTGCTATGGCTCATTGCTACGTCCATAAAACTCGCTGGCGTCACTGGAACTGAAGTCAATCAGGACCTGCCCCCCCCCCCCTGCCCCTCCACCCAGCCCCCCGACACCGCCCGCCCCGCCCACACAGGAAGCAGCTGTGAAGAAGACGGACGCTTCAGCCTGAACGAGACATAATAATTCTTTCATTTGTCACATGGAATACTGTATGTTCATGTAGACTGTGTACAGTATTTAGATTGTTATCTCCTGATTTTAATGAATACATTTACCACAACATCTAAATATGTCTTTTTATTAAAAACTACTGGGTCAGCAAACACTGTTATGATGTTCACATTGGGTTATAAATCAACTTTAATGGTTGAGACTTATGCACTACAATGTTATTGTTTTTATATTTACTTATTGTGTTGATTCTTAATAATTAATGTCAGTAATATATTGTTAGTTTACACAAGTGCTAATTTTTCATCTTCATAACAGGTAAACGATTAAACCAAAAATTATATTTTTTAATTGTGTGTTGCCAAAAGCAGCTTAAATGACCACAAAGATATTTTATCGTACAAAACATCCTGCATGGCAAAACGTCAACATGTGTCATGTCAGTTGGCAACAATCAGTAACAAATACCAACACAGGGCTCTCAAGTGTCACGCATTGAGCGTGAGACTCACGCATTTCGGTCTTACATCACGCACTCCCGCCACACATCGTATTTCTCACGCTGAAAAAAACTCTCGGCTATTTAATGTTTTAATGGCGCAGCGCAAACATGAGCTGGCCGCGCTGCCCTCACCGTGGAGGAATCAAGCGCTCCCCTGGAGTTCTGCTGTGAGGAGCCACTTATCAGCCAATCAAAAAGAAGAAATGGGCTACACAATAGCCAATCAGAAAAAAAACCGTATCTGTTGTATCTGGGTAAGATTTAATCCGGCAACCAATGAAAATAAAGCATCCTGGGGGGGGGGGGGGTGCTGATGGAAATGTCACTCTTGCCTGTCTTCAAAACTTGAGAGCCCTGCCAACAGGCACGTGCACAGATAGAGCCCTAGTGGTGCTCAAGCACCAGCCCTTTTGCCCTGGATGAGAAAAGTGCCCTTTTTGCTGGAGCCCACTTTTTTTATTCATCAGTATTTAAGAATACAAGTTACTCTTTCTGTCATCAAGTCCCCCCAAATGTGTTTTAATATCCGACGGGGTATTTATCTGAGAACTTCGCCCCGACATGCTCCGCGGCGCTCACGAGCTCACGTGCCCCCCCCCCCTCCTCCTCCTCCTCCTCCACTTCCTCCTCCGCGCAGGTCTCCTCGCGCCACCAAGCGGCTGCACCTCCTTCTCCTCTGAGCTCTGACCCACAGCATCAGACACACAGGTCATGACGTTGTTTTGTGATAAATCAACCACAACATTAGCGCTGCTGAAAACATGACGTCACAACTGGTCCGACGTTTCCTTAACAAAATAAACAAACAAAAACTCACGAAATCCGTGATTTCAAAGCCTTGCAGCTGTTTACTGACGTTAGTTATGTTTAGAGAATAGAGAGAGGAAGAGAGAGTGACGAGAGAAGAAAGAGAGAGAAGAGAGAAAAGAGAGAGAGAGTGCATTCTTTATTCCGTTATATTTAACAGGGGCTAGTCTAGGATTTGCGTGGCCAGACTGAAAAAAAATTATAAGGCCTCTGGTATTGTTCAGAGGGATGTCTGTTGATGTCTATCAATATCGCTCATTTTGAAAATGGCGTAAGAGGGCAATACTGATCCGTATCAGACCAGCGAGGAGGGCAATACGTGGCTGGCATGACGACCCATTAGCCAATCAGAACGCTTGTACTGTTGCTATATATAATAATTCATCTTTATTAATAAAGAAAATGTAAGCTAGCGGTCTGATGCTGCCAGAGGAGACGCAGGTCGAGGATGTATTGCATCATCAGTGTATTGATGCTTATGCTTCAACTCTGTCAGAATTCTTTTTGTGACATTGGGTGCCCTTTTTTTTGGTTTGAGCACCTGCCCCCCAAAATGTCTGTGCACGTGCCTGCCTGCCAACATATATCTTCACTCTAAATAGTCCAACTAAAGCAATGCATCATTTATATTTACAAGAGTTTCATTGACAAAAATAAAAAATAGGAAAGTAAGTGACAGACCCCGGCAGTATATGAAATGATGCTTTTATACCAACCTCCTAACTGGATGGAGAACATTGAAACAAAACCAAAGAACAGACAACATGGAGGAGGACGTCTCCACAGCCGCTGGACCTCAGCAGCATGAATGACGTCCTCTGGAGGCTGAGGACAGGAGACATGAGCCGGCACCTCGTCCACCAGCTCCCGAAGAGTCCGTCTCTGGAAGCTCCTCGCCTCCCAGCAGCCGGACACAGGGCTCAGCCTTCTGGACTCGTTGAACGTGGCATGTCGGTTCCAACCTGTAGAAGGAATCAAACGGAGACTTTAATCGTCCCGTTCATCTTTTGGCCGACGGGCTTTCTGTAAGAACAACTCCCGTCTCACATCTAAAAAACTGAAAAAATAAACCGGTGCATGACGACCACAATAATATGTATTTGACTTGAATACAGAAAGGGCACTTTTCTCATCCAGGGCAAAAGGGCAGGTGCTTGAGCACCACTAGGGCTCTACCTGTGCACGCGCCTGTGTGTGTGTGTGTGTGTGTGTGTGTGTGTGTGTGTGTGTGTGTGTGTGTGTGTGTGTGTGTAACTCACTTGAGTAAAGAATTGCCATAATATAGAAACAGCTTTTTCCAATGCAAACTTTTCTCAGATAACTACTTTCCTAAAAATAAAACAGAGCAAATCTTTTTCTGATTTTCATGAATGCAACACAGGCTGTTTACTGCTGGTGCGGAGGTAACATTGACCCCGCCTACCTGGTGACGGATTATGTGCCGGTCTGTGAAGGCAACATTTCAGAGTGACAATAGCATTGTCCAATCGCTGTCCCCAGAAACCCGGCTGCGGTTCAGAATGGACCAATGGCTGTGAGCGAGGGCGGTCTGCTTGTTGAAGCCGGACTTGTTTCGTTTCGGTTAGCCACCGAGACAGGCATTTTGTTAACAATGCGACTGCTAATTAACAGTTTTGCGGTTAATATATACTAGTATCTTATATTTCATGAGAATGGGGTCATTTAAATTCATCGCTGGACCAGAAAACACAGCGACAGAGGCCACAGTCACAGAGGTAAACACTAACTGAGTCGACGTTTTTTGAACAGCTAATGTTAGCTTAGATAGCTAACTACAATAACTTAGTTAGACTATTGGCTGAAATTTATTAGCCCGAGTTTGACTCGACTAATATATATATTGTTATTCTGTGGTTGCTAGTTACGAGCTTATAGGTTGATAAACAAAAAAACGCCCCTGCTTGGAGGCCAGTTGTATTCGCCCCGGCTTTTACAAACATGGGTAGGTTAATGTCGATAAAAACGTTAGCAGTGCTGTTGAAATAGTTAGGTTAAGCTAATATATTCTAAGCTAAATTATTGTATAGTCGGTTTGATTAACAGTTAGAGTCATAACGTAACTCCTGAAACAGCCAGGACTGACGGTATATTAACGTGATATATATATTAAGGAAACACGACTGCTGAGATGGTGTTAAGTGACAGATTTAGCAGGGGCATAATATTGAGGTTAGCTCTACAAAGAAATATAAACCCCAGGGACACTATCTAAACGTGGTTACAAATATCATAATACAGAAGACGTATCGACACTCGTGGTATCAGATTCATGCTAATGGTTCAGATCTTGTGAAATGGGACAAGAAGGTCTGCCACCCCGACTGGTTAGCTGCATATCGGTCCAAATAATGAGTCTTTGCTGGGAGAGTTTGACTGCTGCTGCAGATATAACGTGTTAGTTTAATGTGTGAGCACATCCTCAGTCGTGCGTGCCAGTGTTTACACAGTTCCAGTTGGTTCTGAGTGATGCTGCGATGTGATATCTGATCCAAGAGGCTCTGCCCAGTTGGATCCAGACACGATCTCTGGGCAGCTCAGGTTTGTTTACTTCGACAAGAGAAGCAGCAATATGTCACACGGTGACATAGAGGTTATGTCTATAGAACATTAATCAAACCGTTTTTGATCTTCAGTTAATTGTATGATTGTATTCATGGGTGTGCTGTCACACAGCTATTACATGGTTATTAATCATAGGACATTATTTTAGTACCTCGCTGCTGCAGCTTTTGTTCATTTTAGTCGGTCATATTACATTAACTACTAGTTAATATTACATTAACTACGAAATATGTAAACCGCGTTTTAGTATGTTATGCATAATCAGGTTTATACTTGTGGCTATTATAGTTCTGTCCTCATTCTAATTGTAACATATAATAATAAAAGTGTAAAACATGAGGTTTTCCAAGATGGTTATTGTGCCGTGACAATCTCCTACCATTACAACCCTGCCGACAATAATGGTGTTTGAATGAATAAATGGTGCTCGAAACTACGTACATTTCAAAGTAAGCCCTTTGCCAGTGTATGGTGATATTTATTATACAAAGGAACATATTGATGTGCTGTTGATGTGCTCGCGATGGAAGAGGGTGTTAAGGGGAGAAAAAGTCTTCTTTTTAAAATAAATGCCCCGCTCTTGGTATTGCCATGCCAGACTGCATGTATGTTGTTTCAGTTGCCTTTTCGACCTAGTATGTGTGTGTGTGTTTGTGTGTTTGATAGATAGATAGATAGATATATACTTTATTAATCCCCAAGGGGAAATTTGTCGTCACAGTAGCAGCACCAATAAACTAAACACACAAGAATAAAATATAAAATATAAAAAACAGGGATGAAAGATATAGATGTATACAAGTAAACTATCAAATACAAAATGAAGTTTCTATATATGTATATAAAATGAAACATATGTATATATACACACACACAAACAAATATAATACAATTTGTGTATATATATATTATAATTTCATTTGTGTGTTTGTTTACAGGCCAGGCTGGTGTGCCAAGGAATAAACAATCACAGCTACATCTGCGTGTCAGGCCACTGCTGTGGAGAGACCCAGTGCTGCAGCTACTACTATGAACTGTGGTGTGAGTTACCCCCCCCCCCCCCATATCCAGTGACGGACTGTTTGAATGGTTTCTCGTCATGACACTTTGATCAAATGACCTGAAGCAATACTGCAAGTGCATAAATGTGTCAATAAATCGAACCATACGGCTCATGCTATATGCATTTTGCTATGTAGTTTTAGTTTATGCGCACACATTACACCCGACTATAGAGGAAATCTGGAATGCAACAGAAGGGGTGACATAGATTGAGGATCTGATGTTCGATAAAGATCCGGATTTGTACCAGTTGAGCCGGAACCGGTGACAAATCTATCGCCTACAATCTGCACTTGTTTTGCCCTGTCTGCCCGATTGTGTGTCCTTAACATTGCATGTGGGTGCTTCTGTAACTTAAGGACTCCCAGTCCATACAAACAATTGCTAAAGATAAACAGTGAGCTGAGTGATAAGCGTTCATTGATTTAGCCGTGTGTGGCATCGCTGACGTTACAAAAACATGCATTTCTGCAGATTGATGTTCTGCTTGTTGGCCAAATGTTCTGACGAAGTGCTGCCATTACCTCCCATATTGTGAGGGTTTTATTGTATTTTTTTATAATAAATATAAAGTTGTTATATTTTATTTAACAAAGTTAAAAAAAGAAAGTTCAGTTTATTTTGTATAGCCCAAAATCACAAATCACAAATGTGCCTCAGAGGACTTTACAATATGTTTACACTTAAGACATCGTTACACACAAATAACACCACTCACTCCACTGGCTCTCTGTCTCACTCCTGTTTGACTACACACTCAGTGGTCATAACTCTTTTAAGACTGGCCTAAAAACATTGTGTTGAATCAAAAGTCAAGCCTCATATTCCTTTAGACATAAAAACAATAAATCGCAGCCTCTTCCACACAGACATACAACTTTTTGACTCACCATTGGTATCGGCTCTGCACTCGGTATCGCTGTTACAAACCGAGACTACAACATGGATGGGAGACCAGCCGAGTTTGAAAACGATAAATGGGCATTTATTTGAAAGAATAACACATCAAACTTAAACAAACAAAACTAGAACGGGCACTCGGTAGAGCGCATACCTTCGCATATCACAAGATTGGGCATTGAATTATGAACATGTTGGCATTAGTTGCATGCCAATTGGATATAAATTGACCGTGCTATGGTAAAAATAAGATTTTGACCTTTTCATGACCTTGACCTTTTACCCGATCGATCCCAAAATCTAATCAACTGGTCCCCGGATAATAACCAATCATCCCACCAAATTTTATGCGATTCAAGAAGATTTTGACCTTTTTCATGACCTTGACCTTTGAGCCAATCGATCCCAAAATCTAATCAAATGGTCCCCGGATAATAACCAATCATCCCACCAAATGTCATGCGATTCGGTTTAATACGTTTTGACTTATGCGAATAGCACGCACGCATACAAATACACGGCGATCAAAACATTACCTTCCGCATTTTCAATGCGACGGTAACAAATGGGCTGTCGTGTCCGCCAGCCAGTCCAGGGAACGAGCCCCCTTGTCTTCAGGTGTTGATACTTTAGAGCAGCCTCCGGGCTCAGGTGTGGCTCATCAGCTGAAACACAACACAGGCAAAAACAAACAGGACCCGGATCCCAAGTGGAAGTGCAGCAAACAATCGCTTCTTGCCTGCCGCCGGGTCAAATCAACAATGCGTCCGGTGTTCCTGCGTGTGTTCTGTTTGCGTACAGAACGGGGGGGGACGTGAGATCCAATGAAGCGGTCCCGTTCTAATGTCGGGTTTAAACGTCCAGAGCCGTCCGCCTGTGATGGGTCGTCATCCAAGGTGCTTGTTGCCGTCGGGTCTGAACAAAGACAGGCTGTCGGATCTCCATTTCTTTCAGCGGTGTGGAAAACACCCACTGAAAGTTGTCACCTTGTAATAAATATGAATTCTTCCTCTTTTTGTGTGTCACGACGACATTAAAATCTGACGCAAGTGAGATTTTTGGCTCAATATTTTTTTTGAACAAAATGTCGTACACCGTTGATCTCGATATGTACTAAGTGTGTTATGTACTGTGGGCTTCCCGCAGGGTTCTGGCTGGTGTGGACTCTGATCATTATCCTGACGTGCTGCTGCATCTGTCAGCACTGGCGCTCCAAGCAGCGCTTCCAGCAGCAGCGGCGGCAGAACGAGATCAACCTCATCGCGTACCGAGAGGCCCACAACAACTCCCAGCTCCCCCTCTATCTCAGTGAGAGTCTGCGGCACATTCCACACAAAGCTGCTTTCTACCTCTCTGACAAAACACTGCGCACGTTTGCAAGGCAACTTATCGGTTCTCTGTCCTTGATTTGTGTAAAAATTAGGGCTGTCAATCGATTAAAAAAAATTAACTAATTAATCGCACATTTTGAAATTCATTAATCGCGATTAAAAGTTTTTTTTTCTTCTAAAGACTAAATCTTCTAAATGAATGAGTAATCCCTTCAGACAGCGTGTATTTTAGACACTTGTTTAATTGTATTCTTTTTTAAAGACAAAACTTCACACAGAGCTGTGTTTTCAAAGAGGCTCCTACCTATAAAGTGCCAGCGAGGTATTTAATATCGTGGATGATAAATTGTTTCTTCAGTGAAACATCCAGATTAGTAAGAAAAGGTGTATTAGAGACCCCATTGGTCCTGACATCTTTAACATTGAACAACAGCAGAACAAGTGGCCTTGGTAAACTGACAAATGTGTCATGTTAACCCTCTGGAGGCTGGGCTCATTTTCTCGATTTTACAAAACAATGTAAATTCACCTTTTAAAGGCTTTTGCATGTGACACATCCCAGTGTTTCCCCCACCATTCTATCAGGGTGAGGCCCCGCCCCCCTGTAATGTTCTCTATAGCGCCAGATTACAGCAGAAGTAATGTACGGTTATTTTCTTCAAGACGTCTTTGTTCTTTTATTAAACTAAATGTCTGTTATTGATCGTCTCTACAGCAGCATGTCATTCTGTCTCCACGTGTCGTTCACACTTCTCA